>NC_057798.1:256652245-256660159 GCF_018294505.1 Triticum aestivum | reverse complement strand
GGCATGGCCCCCTATCTCGTCAACAGCCCGGAGACCTCCCTGACATGAAACCAACGCCAAAAATTCCTATAAATAGAGAAACCTTCGGGAATTAACCTAGATCAGAAGTTCCGCTGCCGCAAGCCTCTGTAGCCATGAGAAATCAATCTAGGCCCTCTCTGGCACCCTGCCGGAGGGGGCCATCATCACCGGAGGCCATGGAGGAGGATCTCGGAGGGATCATCATCGTCATGAAGGCCAAGGACTAGAGGGGGAAAGCCATGGAGGAGGAAGCACAAGGGGGAGAACCTCTCCTCCTCTCTCTTGGTGGCATCGGAGTGCCATCGGGAGGGGAATCATCGCCGCGGTGATCGTCTTCATCAACATCACCATCATCATCACCATCCTCACCTCTTTTACGCGGTCCACTCTCCCGCACCCCGCTGTAATCCCTACTTGAACATGGTGCTTTATGCTACATATTACGATCCAATGATGTGTTGTGATACGTCCATTTTGCATCATTCTTTTATATCAATATTTATTGCATTATGGGCTGTTATTACACATTATATCTTAATACTTATGGCTATTCTCTCTTATTTTACAAGGTTTACCATGAAGAGGGGGAATGCCGACAGCTGGAATTCTGGCTGGAAAAGGAGCAAATGTTGGAAACCTATTCTGCACAACTCCAAAAGTCCTCAAACTACATGAAACAACTTTTTGGATTTAATAAGAATTTATGAGCGAAAGAAATAGGCCAGGGGGCCCACACCCTGTCCAGGAGACAGGGGGGCGCCCCCCTGTAGGGCACAACCTCCTATCTCCTGGGCCCCTGGTGGGCCTCCGGCATCCATCTTCTGCTATATCATCACTTTTACCCCTGGAAAAAATCGTGGGCAAGCTTACGGGACGAAACTCCGCCGCCACAAGGCGGAACCTTGGAGGAATCAATCTAGGGCTCTAGCGGACTTGTTCTGCCGGGGACACTTCCCTCCAGGAGGGGGAAATCATCACCAATGTCATCACCAATGATCCTCTCATCGGGAGGGGGTCAATCTCCATCAACATCTTCACCAGCACCATCTCCTCTCAAAACCCTAGTTCATCTCTTGTATCCAATCTTGTATCAAAACCATAAATTGGTACCTGTGGGTTGCTAGTAGTGTTGATTACTCCTTGTAGTTGATGCTATTTGGTTTACTTGGTGGAAGATCATATGTTCAGATCCTTTATGCATATTATTACCCCTCTGATTATGAACATGAATATGCTTTGTGATTAGTTACGTTTGTTCCTGAGGACATGGGTGAAGTCTTGCTATTAGTAGTCATGTGAATTTGGTATTCGTTCGATATTTTGATGAGATGTATGTTGTCTTTTCCTCTAGTGGTGTTATGTGAACGTCGACTACATGACACTTCACCATTATTTGGGCCTAGAGGAAGGCATAGGGAAGTAATAAGTAGATGGTGGGTTGCTAGAGTGACAGAAGCTTAAACCCTAGTTTATGCATTGCTTCGTTAGGGGTTGATATGGATCCATATGCTTAATGATGTGGTTAGGTTTACCTTAATACCTTCTTTTGTAGTTGCGGATGCTAGGGGTTAATCATAAGTGGGATGCTTGTCCAAGTTAGGGCAGTACCCAAGTGCCGGTCCACCCACATATCAAATTATCAAAGTACCGAACGTGAATCTTATGAACGTGATGAAAACTAGCTTGACGATAATTCCCAATGTGTCCTCGGGAGCTCCTTCTTCATTATTAGAACTTGTCGAGGCTTATCCTTTGCTACATAAAGGATTGGGCCACCTTGCTGCACTTTATTTAATTTATTTACTTTTTGCTCATTACTATTTATCTTATCACAGAACTATCTATCACCTACTATTTCAGTGCTTGCAGAGAAAACCTTACTGAAAACCACTTATCATTTCCTTCTGCTCCTCGTTCGGTTCGACACTCTTACTTATCAAAAGGACTATGATAGATCCCCTACACTTGTGGGTCATCAATACTCTTTTCTGGCGCCGTTGCCGGGGAGCGTAGCGCTTTTGGTGAGTGGAACTTGGTAAGGAAACATTTATATAGTGTGCTGAAATTTTCTGTTACTTGTCACTATGGAAACTAATCCTTTGAGGGGCTTGTTTGGGGTATCTTCACCCCAACTAGAAGAGCAAAGAGATGCTCCTCAACCTACTGAACTTTATGAAAATATTCACTTTGAGATTCCTTCGGGTATGATAGAAAAACTGCTAGCTAATCCTTTTGCAGGAGACGGAACATTGCATCCCGATTTACACCTTATCTTTGTGGATGAAGTTTGTGGATTATTTAAGCTTGCAGGTATTCCCGATGATGTTATCAAAAGGAAGGTCTTCCCTTTATCTTTGAAGGGAGATGAAATGACATGGTATAGGCTATGTGATGATACGAGATCTTGGAATTATAAGCGACTGAAGTTGGAATTTCACCAGAAGTTCTATCCTATGCATCTTGTTCATCATGATTGTAATTACATATATAATTTCTGGCCTCGCGAAGGAGAAAGCATCGCTAAATCTTGGGGGAGGCTTAAGTCAATGTTGTATTCATGCCCCAATCATGAGCTCTCTCGAGAAATGATTATTCAGAATTTTTATGCTCGGCTTTCTCTTGATAATCGCAACCTGCTCGATACTTCCTGTGCTGGTTCCTATATGCTGAAGACTATTGATTTCAAATGGGACTTATTGGAAATAATTAAATGCCACTCTAAAGATTGGGGTTCCGACGATGGTAAGGAGTCAGGTATGACACCTAAGTTCGATTGTGTTAAATCTTTTATGGATACCGATGCTTTCCGTGGATTTAGCTCTAAGTATGGACTTGACTCTGAGATAGTAGCTACTTTTTGTGAAACTTCTGCTACTCACGTTGATCTCCCTAAAGAGAAGTGGTTTAAATATAATCCTCCTGTTGAAGTGAAAGTAGTTGCACCTATTACAGTCGAAGAAAAGACTATTACATATAGTGATCCTATTATTCCTACTGCTTATGTTGAAAACCCTCCTTTTCCTGTTAGGATAAAAGATCATGCTAAAGCTTCAACTGTTGTTCATAAGAGTAATACTAGGACCTATACACCTCCTGAGCAAATTAATGTTGAACCTGGTATTGCTATGATTAAAGATCTCTTGGATGAGGACTTAGATGGGCATGTTATCTCTTTCTTGGGTGAAACTGCTAATATTGCTAGACCCGATACTAAAACACGTAGACCTGTTGTAGGCACTCCTGTTATTTCCGTTAAAATAGGAGATCATTGTTATCATGGCTTATGTGATATGGGTGCTAGTGTTAGTGCGATACCTTATGATCTTTGTAAAGAAATTGTGCACGATATTGCACCTGTTGAATTAGAAGACATTGATGTTACTATTAAGCTTGCTAATAGGGACACCATTAAACCTATTGGGATTGTTAGAGATGTTGAAGTTTTGTGCGGGAAGGTTAAATACCCTGCTGATTTTCTTGTTCTTGCTTCCCCACAAGATGATTTTTGTCCCATTATTTTTGGTAGACCCTTCTTGAATACTGCTAGTGCTAAGATTAATTGTGAAAGGAAGGTCGTCACTGTTGGCATAGATGGTATGTCTCATGAGTTCAATTTTGCTAAGTTTAGTAGACAACCTCGTGAAAGGGAACCACCTAGTAAGGATGAAATTATTGGTCTTGCTTCCATTGCTGTTCCTCCAACTGATCCGTTAGAACAATATTTGCTACACCATGAAAACGATATGTTTATGAAGGAAAGGGAAGAAATAGATGAAGTGTTCCTTAAAAAGGAACCTATGCTGAAACATAACATTCCCGTTGAAATTCTTGGGGATCCCCCTCCACCCAAGGGCGATCCCGTGTTTGAACTCAAACCTTTACCTGATAATCGCAAGTATGCTTATCTTGATGAAAAAGAAATATATCTTGTTATTATTAGCGCTAACCTTTCAGAGAAAGAAGAAGAAAGATTATTGAAAACTCTGAAGAAGCACGGAGCTGCCATTGGATATACGCTGGATGATCTTAAGGGCATTAGTCCCACATTATGTCAACACAAAATTTCAGTGGAGAAAGATGCCAAACCAATTAGAGATCCTCAAAGAAGATTAAATCCCAAGATGAAGGAAGTGGTAAGAAAGGAGATATTAAAGCTCCTTGAGGTAGGTATCATTTATCCCGTTGTTGATAGTGAATGGGTAAGCCCTGTCCATTGTGTCCCTAAAAAGGGAGGTATTACCATTGTTCCTAAAGATGAATTGATGTCGCAAAGAATTATTACAGGTTATAGGATGGTAATTGATTTTCATAACTTAAATAAAGCTACCAAGAAAGATCATTACCCTTTACCTTTTATTGATCAAATGCTAGAAAGGCTATCCAAACACACACATTTTTGCTTTCTAGATGGTTATTCTGGCTTCTCTCAAATACCTGTATCAGCGAAGGATCAATCTAAAACTACTTTTACTTGCCCTTTTGGTACCTTTGCTTATAGACGTATGCCTTTTGGTTTATGTAATGCACCTGCTACCTTTCAAAGATGCATGATGGCTATATTGTCTTATTTTTGTGAAAAGATTTGTGAGGTATTCATGGATGACTTCTCCGTCTATGGTTCCTCTTTTGATGATTGTTTGAGCAACCTTGATCGAGTTTTGCAGAGACGCGAAGACACTAGTCTCGTCCTGAATTGGGAAAAGTGTCACTTTATGGTTAATGAAGGCATTGTCTTGGGGCACAAGATCTGCGAGAGAGGTATTGAAGTTGATAAAGCCAAAGTTGATGCTATTGAAAAGATGCCATGTCCCAAGGACATAAAAGGTATAAGAAGTTTCCTTGGTCACGCTGGTTTTTATTGGAGGTTCATTAAGGACTTTTCTAAAATCTCTAGGCCTATGACTAATTTATTGCAAAAAGATATTCCTTTTGTCTTTGATGATGATTGTGTAGAAGCATTTGAAACACTTAAGAAAGCTTTGATCACTGCACCTATTGTTCAGCCATGTGATTGGAATTTACCTTTTGAAATTATGTGCGATGCTAGTGATTATGCTATAGGTGCTGTTTTAGGGCAAAGAGTCGATAAGAAATTGAATGTTATCTAGTATGCTAGTAAGACTCTTGATACTGCCTAGAGGAATTATGCTACTACTGAAAAAGAGTTCTTAGCAGTTGTGTTTGCATGTGATAAGTTTAGACCTTATATTGTTGATTCCAAAGTTACTATTCACACTGATCATGCTGCTATTAAATATCTTATGGAAAAGAAAGATGCTAAGCCTAGACTCATTAGATGGGTTCTCTTGCTCCAAGAATTTGACTTGCATATTATTGATAGAAAGGGAGCTGAGAACCCCATTGCAGACAACTTGTCTAGGTTAGAGAATGTTCTTGATGACCCACTGCCTATTAATGATAGCTTTCCTGATGAACAATTAGCGGTTGTCAATGCTTCTCGTACTGCTCCTTGGTATGCTAATTATGCTAATTACATTGTTGCTAAATATATACCGCCTAGTTTCACATATATACCAGCAAAAGAAAAAGTTCTTTTATGATTTAAGACATTACTTCTGGGATGATCCACACCTTTATAAAGAAGGAGTAGATGGTATTATTAGACGTTGTGTGCCTGAGCATGAACAGGAACAGATCCTACGCAAGTGTCACTCTAAATCCTATGGAGGACACCACGCTGGAGATAGAACTGCACACAAGGTACTACATTCTGGTTTTTATTGGCCTACTCTCTTCAAAGATGCTCGTAAGTTTGTCTTATCTTGTGATGAATATCAAAGGATAGGAAACATTAGTAGACGTCAAGAAATGTCTATGAATTATTCTCTTGTTATTGAACCGTTTGATGTTTGGGGCTTTGATTATATGGGACCTTTTCCTGCCTCTAATGGTTATACACATATTTTAGTTTCTGTTGATTACGTTACTAAGTGGGTAGAAGCTATTCCAACTAGTAGTGCTGATCATAACACTTCTATTAAAATGCTTAAAGAAGTTGTTTTTCCGAGGTTTGGAGTCCCTAGATATCTTATGACTGATGGTGGTTCACACTTTATTCATGGTGCTTTCCGTAAGATGCTTGCTAAGTATGATGTCAATCATAGAATCGCATCTCCTTATCACCCGCAGTCTAGTGGTCAAGTAGAGTTGAGCAATAAAGAGCTCAAATTATTTTGCAAAAGACTGTGAATAGATCTAGAAATAATTGGTCCAAAAAACTTGATGATGCATTATGGGCCTATAGAACGGCATACAAAAATCCTATGGGTATGTCTCCATATAAGAAGGTTTATGGAAAAGCATGTCATTTACCTCTTGAACTTGAACATAAAGCATATTGGGCTATTATAGAGCTCAATTATGACTTCAAACTTGCCGGTGAGAAAGGGTTATTTGATATTAGCTCACTTGATGAATGGAGAACCCAAGCATATGAGAATGCCAAGCTTTTCAAAGAAAAAGTCAAACGCTGGCATGATAAGAGGATACAAAAGCGTGAGTTTAACGGAGGAGATTATGTGTTATTATTCAACTCTCGTTTAAGATATTTTGCAGGAAAACTTCTCTCAAAATGGGAAGGTCCCTACGTTATCGAGGAGGTCTATCGTTCTGGTGCTATAAAAATCAACAACTTCGAAGGCACAAATCCGAGGGTGGTAAATGGTCAAAGAATTAAACATTATATTTTAGGTAATCCTATCAATGTTGAAACTAATATTATTGAAACCATAACCCCTGAGGAATACATAAGAGACACTTTCCAGAATGTTCCAGACTCCAAAAAGGCATAAGTACGTGGTACGGTAAGTAAACCGACTCCAAAACAACTCTAATGGAAATTTTTATCAGTTTTGGATTAGTTAAGAATTTTAGGAAGAAAGAAGTAGTCCGAAAGGGACACGAGGCTCCCACGAGAGAGGAGGCCGTGCCCCCCCCCCTGTAGGGCGCGCCCCCCTGTCTCATGGGCACCTCGTGTGCCTCCCGGACTCCGTTTTCTTGTATGTTACGTATTTTGGTCGGTAAAAATTCGTTATATATACTCCCGAAGGTTTTGACCAACGTATCATGCAAATATCTTCTGTTTTCGTTTCGAGCTGTCTCTGTTTCATATCTAGAGCATCATGTCGTCTCCAAGTGCTCCCAAGGACAAGTTTTTTGAAAGGGTTATCAACCCCTATCTCGCGGAGGTACTGCATCACCCTCAAACCATTGAGATGCGTGAGGGGGTGCTGCACATCCGCGGTCACTACTAGGGAAAACCCTATACATAGAACTTTAGCAGTAGCGTGGGTCAGAAAAGCACGCTGGTGCTAATTAGCAGTAGCGCACCATAGGAAACCGCGCTGCAGACAAAGATCTAGCAGTAGCGCATCTTGCTGAACACACGTTACTACTAAAATTCCCACGGCTTAGCCCATAGGCTACACATAGTAGTAGCGATCTATGACGAACCGCGCTACCGCTACATCGTTTGTAGCAGCGCGTTTTAATATAAACTCGTTGCTGCTAAAGGTTATAAAATTAAATGGAAAGAGAATGGAAAGGTAACTGAAAATGAAAGAACTAGAATAAGGTGAAAGGAAACAAATAAAATGTGAAGAAAACTAAATGGAAAAGGGAAGGAAGAGAAAGGAGTAGCAGTAGCGTGTATCAGAGAACGCGCTGTAGCTAAGATAGCAGCAGCGCTTTTCCCGGAACGCGCTACTGCTAGTTCTGACTTAACCACGGGGTTCGTCCTTCCCCACGCCACTGTCCCCCAAATCCAACTCTCTCCACTCTCGCCGCCGCCGTCGCCCGTCGGCCGCCGCGCGCTCTCCGCACTCTCTACGCCGCCCCGACCCCCGACCTCAACGCCGCCCCCGCCCCCGACCT
>NC_057798.1:256648237-256651714 GCF_018294505.1 Triticum aestivum | reverse complement strand
AGTCACCCGAGGTGAGCACGCCCGCTCCTCCCTCTCCCCTACCTCTGCCTAGGGTTTCTTTATATTTTAGTTGCATATTAAGTTTATTTTTATTTATAGTAAGTTTATTTTAGTTGCATATTAAGAACTAGGTACTAATTAGGTAGTAGAATATTTTTATTTATATTAAGTTTATTTTTAGTAAGAACTAGTTGAATTAATAGAACTAGTTAGTAAGAACTTGTTTATATTTTTTAGTTAAAGCAATTTTTCCCGCCTCGATGTCGACGATGCCTATCCCGCATCCTCGTCGTCGAGTCAGCGGAGGACGACACCTGCTTGACCAGATCGGCCATGTCCGGGACTGGGCTCCGCCGGGGTGGTACTGGGAGGCGCTACCTACCGGGGGGCGCAGGTTGGTGAGGAGCCAGCCTGTCGTTGACCCGAACCTTCTTTGGTGGCAGTCGCGTGGGCCAGTGACGATCGAGAGGCTCGAGGACTCCGCGGAGGTGGTGCATCACCGTGTCAGTGAGGAGGACGTGCATGTCCGTCGCTACTTGTTTGCGTTGGAGCACAGGCCGTTCTCCAATACCTGGCAGGTTCTCTGGGGATCTCACTGGAGCTATGATCCCGTGATGGTTCCTTCTATGTGGGTGTCCACCGCCCGCACCAATACCCATCGTGTGCTAGGGTTTTAGTTGTATTAGTGATGTTATATGTATGACACTATTCATGATGTATTAGTGATAATATTCGACGATGTACGGACGTATGAGATGATTTACTTTTGCTTATTGAATGCATGCTAATTTGAGTCCTATAAGATATTTTGAAATGTATATCTTGTGTTGCTCAATATCCAAGTGGCCTGTCATGTTTGCAGGTTACACCTCCGAGTGGCCTATGTTTTGTCGGAGTGTTGATTCATTTCCGTTCCGGCAAATTTCAGGCGCTTGATATGTCCTATTTTAGCAAAGGTCATGCCGGATTTTTCCGTGAATTTTGGCATGACTTGTGCCAGAATATGTAGGAAATATCGAGTGCCCAAGATTTGTGTGTTGAGTATCTTGGTAGTTGTCTTCGATCGATTTTCAATTAATGTTTTAACTATGAACATAGGAAATGTCTGACGACAAAAAGGATTTCAGTATTTGCAAATACTGCGAAGACGAGCGCGGCCTGTGCGACGGAATCTTCCTAGATGATGATAGGCGCTTCAGCATCAAGCTGGACGAGAACTTCGAAGTGGATACAGTAAGTCACAGTGACAAGTCTTTTTTCGTAATCAAGCATGACATCTACTTCATTTGCTTCCACTTATATTTTTTTTACTATTCTACTAGCGTATCCCCTGCCATGCAAGAGTTTTTGTATTGGATAAGATAGGTTTCAGTCATAGTATGGAGGAAAAGAAAGTTTACTTGAAGACCGAGCATGGTTATATTTTCCATGCAAAATTGTACAATTCAGACGACTACACCTATTTTGGATGCAAAACATGGCGAGCACTATGCAAGACTTATGCATTTGAGCCTGATATGGTTATCACCTTTGATATTCGTCCGGAAGATGATATTGAAGGTAATACCGACATCTGGGTCGATGTGCAGACGCCTCCAGTTATACCATTATGTAAGTTTCTCAACCATATTTATGTCTTTGATCGATATTGTTTATTCAAAAATAGTTGACAACTAATTTGTATTGTCAGCTTATTTTGGTGCAAGCAAACATGTCCAGCGCTTGGTAGACAGGACCGTATACTGTCCTGGGGCTGAACTCAACTGCGAGGAGCTCAGTCATTATGTTTCATGGCTTGAGGATCTTGATACTGTCAAGACAAATTTTCTTCCTGCATTTAGAAATGTTAGTACTGAACATGTGCGACCAATAGTGTTCGTAATGAACTACGGTCACATCTATTTAGGAAGGATGGTAAGATTTTTACTATTTGTCATCAGTGCATCTTTTCCATACATTATTTTTGAAACTAAACTTCATTGCTAAGTATGTTAACATACGATGTTCTTCAACAAGGACTCCTGATGAATGTTGTGCCTTATGGGATCGAGACTAAAGGTACCATGAGTATTATCAGCTTACGGCCAAGATATCCTACTGTCGGGGAAGCTGATCCACGAACACCTATGGGACCGGCGGACCGAGCCCCTTTCGGTTCGGTGGGGGGCGGAGATTGCACGAAGAGCGGATCGAGGCGAAGCACACGAGCAGTTTACCCAGCTTTGGAGCTCTCTGGAGAGATAACACTCCTACTGCTGCATGTCTGAGTGTATTGAGTTCTTGCTCGGGAGTGTTGAGTGCTACAGTACACACTAGCTGCTAACGAGACTGAGCATGAGTGTTTTTCTGCCTTTGAACCCCCCTCTACGTTGCACATGGGCCTCCTTTTATATGCTGAAGGGATCACCGACAGGTGGCAACATAGGCAAGGGTAAAAATGGAAAAGGAATTGTGGTTGGTACAGCTACCTACACAGTGTATCATACCTAACCCTGACGGCAGGGGACAAAGGCATTAAATGCCCGTCTACGTCGCCCAAACAGTGCAAAAAGGGACCATCAAGGACGCCACCGCTCGCCACGATGGCAATCTTGTCAGCGCCACTTGCCACTGCGCACCGCTGGCTGCACAGCCTCTCGCCACGCGCGCCTAGAAAGGCCCTAGGGCGACACATTGGTGGATGTGCTGGAGCGCGGGTACAGAGTGGTAGCTTGCCGCGGCAAGCGCCTTGCCGCGGTCGTTGTCTTGTCACGTCCGGAAGCTTGTCGCTCACTGGGCCTTTGCCGGGACGCGTGGCACGTCGCGGCAAGTTCCTTGAGATGCTTTGGTTGGCCTTCCCAGCAAGCTCCTCTTGCCGGGGCCTTGTCTCCTTGGCTTGAATACTTTGTTCTTGAATGGCTCCAAAGGAACCACGGAGGACCTTGGCGGTCACCCGGCAAGCCTTGCCGCGGGGTGCTGCAACTGCCCGTGCACAAGTTCGGGATACTAGGGTACCCCTACTCTAGTACACCGACAGGAGCCCCCGGGCCTGGGCCACACACGGTGCCGAGCACTGTTGGGCCAGGCCCAAAACAGGGCACGGGCACACGCGTCCTGGGTCACGCCGTATCTTACTCCGTATCCACCGCGCCCTCCCCGAACGGCACGCATTGAATGCGGCGTCGTGGGAGAGATCGTGGGTGGTTTCTTTATTCGGAAAGACGGAACGCCCGCCCCCTCCCTCTTTATAAGCAGGGGAAACAGGGGCGGTTCACCCATCTCGCCGGTTGCTACTCCAATCTCAGAAATCTCCGCCGCTCCCCCTTTCTTCCCAAAACTGAAAGAGAGCAGCGCTCCGCCCCCCATCGCTACCGGCATCACCAACGCCGTCGATCTCCCCCACCACCTCCGCCATGGCTCCAAAAGCCGACAAGGGGAAGGTCGTGAAGTCGGCCGAGGCGCAGCGGCTCGCGGCGCTGCGGAAGGAGCGGGCAATCT
>NC_057798.1:256615431-256647972 GCF_018294505.1 Triticum aestivum | reverse complement strand
GCGAAGGAGATGAGGGAGTACTTTACCTCTTCTGGTCGATGGAGACGCGAGCGCATCCGCGTACGAAGGTACTCCCAGCTGCCGCTTCGGAACTGGCTCCGAATGGCTATCCTTTCTTTGCGCTGTTCTTCTACTGCGGGCTCTGCCTGCCTTTCTCTGAATTTTTCTGCGATATCATGAACACCTACGGGTTCCGCCTCCTTGACTTCACCCCTAATGCCATTCTGACCATGGCAGTTTTTGCACATCTCTGCGAAAACTTTGTCGGAGTCCATCCAAACATAGCTCTTTTCCGCCATTTCTTTATGCCCCAAGTTGAGAGAGGGGAGCCTTTATCCGGCGGAATCGCCTGGATCTCGAGAGCTGGCAAGAAGGAGGCTTATCTGGAGGGAGAGCTCCGCAGCAAGTGGGAGGAATGGAGAGCAGAATGGTGCTGGATTGTCGAGGAGAACCCGCAGCCATTTACCGCCCAGCGCCAAGCCCCAATAGCGCGCGGCAACGATTGGAGCAACGTGGCCCCGGAAGACGATGGGCTGAAGATTGCCGTCACCCGGATCCTATGCCTCAGGCTTGCCGGGCTCACCGTAGGCGCCGTTGGCGCAGATTTTCTTCGCCGCCGCATCGCCCCCCTGCAGGAGAGGAGGAGACCCGCCTGGGAGTTCCAAAACTCGGCGGATATCATGAGGCTGCGCCCGGGCCTCAACTTTAACTTCACTGTCCTGGAACTGGACGCGATGATCCTGGAGCTGTTCAAGCGCGATCCTCAGCATCCCGAAGCGTTTATGTTGCCGAGGGGTGTCGTTCCGCTGTGCAACAACTCCTCGCTCGACCGCATCCGTGCAATGATGCCGTTGTGCGATTCGCACGGAATTGTCCCAACTTGGCAAGAGCCTGCAGACGACGTCGTGCGGGATTTCTTTGACGGCTTGGTAGAAGTGCCGGTCCGCTCCGATGAACAGAAGAGCCTTACTCGCGACACCACTGATGCGGAGATGCAGTGCATCGCCACTAGGCTGGAAGAGGCGGCGGCAGCAGCTGCCGCGGGCATGTTTGGATTCACCGTGGAGGAGGCAGAGGCAGCAGAGGCGGCAAGCCTTGTCGAGCGAGAGGAGTTCGCCGGTGAGGAAGAGCTTGCCGGGCCTGAAGCTGAGTCGAGCGAGCCCGCCGAGGGCGTGAGCGACTCGTTGAAGATCGGCTCCTCCTCCTCCCCACCTTCAGCCAGCTCGTCGCAAGCGGAGCCCCCAGCTCCACCAAGAAGGCATCTCCGCAAGGCCGGGGACGTAGCGGGGCGGCAGACGACTCAACAGCCACCGTGCCGCGCGACACGCTCTACTGCGGCAAGCACTGTTGCCACGGGAGCGCCTCACGCCGCTGCGGCAACTGGAGCGGGGTCTTCCCGGTCCACCGCTACTGCCCCTGCCAAGCGGACAAGGGAACCTACTCCTCCGCCTCGTCGCACCGGAGGCGAGCCGGACTTTGATCTCTCCGCGCTCAGCTCCGACGAGGAAGAAGAAGAGTAAGATTCTTTGCAGTACTTGTAGTTCTTCAATTCTTGCTGTTTTTGTCTTGTATCTGATTCGTTTTACTCCGAACCCATTCCTTTTCAGGACTCTGGCCCAGAGAGCGGCGAAGAGAGCCAAGGTCCCGGTGATTGTCATCGAGGACGAACCCACCGCGATAGCAGAGGGCATGTCTGAGATCACCTTGCCGGACCCGGCAACTATTCCCCAAAGCAGCCCCCAGCGCAGCCCCCAGCGTAAGTATATGGTTTACTTCCTGCTGTCAGGCACGCATGGGTGCTCTTTCTTTGCTGATATCTGACTGTTGGTTTGTGTAGGAGCAGAGCAGCCTCACCAGGAGTGCCCGGAAGCCGCTCCCGAAGTGCCATCTGCTTCGACTACACCGCCAAGGGAGGATTCCCCGGCAAGGGAGCATTCTCCGGCAAGGAAGAATTCCCCGGCAAGGGACGATTCTCCGGCAAGGGACAGCACTGGCGACCCTCCGGTGGTTGAGACCATGAATGCAGATCCCAGCACAGGTAATCCTCTTGCTTGAAAACTTCCCTTGGGTTCTTCTTCTTCTGATTTTCTTTTTGGATATTTGCTTGACTTTTTTCCTTTTTCCGTTCGTCAGATCCATCTGCCACGGAGCCGATGGAAACCGAGGTCGCCGGCGAGGAGAATGCGCGCAGCAACACCGACGACGCCGTTGCCACCGAAGGAGAAGCCGCCGCTGATGATCCCGCCGGCGAAGAGGCCGCCAAAGCTACCGCCGCAGAAGCTGGTGAGGGATCCGGTGATCGCACTGACGGCCCCGAGGCCGCAGGAGCGTCAGGCGCTACGCCGACCGCCGATCCCTCCGCCGCTGCTGCAGTGCCAGGCTCCGAAGAGCCCCAGCCCGGCACCTATTTGAAGGCCGGCGACGGTATCTTCATCAAGCTCCCCTGGGCGTCAAGCTCCAGGGCGCCGGTCGAAGGAGAGATCTTGGATGGAGAGGTGCTCGCCTCCGCTGAGCTGACGCTGGTCGACGCGCCAAGCAGCAGCAGCGACGAGCCTGAGGAGGAGCGGCTGCTGCAGAAGCTGTTGTCGCTTTACCGCGCCCGACAGGCCAAGCTGGAATCCCGAGAAGCGCTTGTCGCAAAGGTGGGAGTGGACATCGAGAAGCGCGCGGAGGAGCTCTGGGGTCTCAGGCAGGAAGCTCTCCGATCCTTGGCAGAGGAGCGGGAGCAAGTCGCCGAGGAGCGGAAAGCCTTCCTCCTCGAGAAGGCTGAGGTTGAAGAGCAACAGCGGCTCGTTGCCGAGAAGCTATCTGCACAGGAAGGCGAGTTGGCGCGGCGCAAGGTCAACCTTGACAGCCACGAGGAGGAGCTTGCCGCGCGCGAGCAAGCAATTGGCGGGGCTCTCAAGGAAGCAGAGGATGCTGCCGCAGCTGCCGAGGCCGCCAAGAAGGAGCTGGAGACGAAGGTGGCGCAGCTGGAAGCCGATCTCAAGGCGAGAGGCGAGGAGCTTGCCGTGCTCAAGCGTGAGCGCGAGAAGGACGCCGCCGCTCATGGAGAGCTGCAGGGTCGTCTCGCTGAGAGGAGCAAAGAGCTTAGCGTCGCCAAGGATTCCAACGCAGATCTTGAGTTGAAGCTGGCCACTTTGACCAAGACGCTGGACGGTGCCAGGAAGCAGGAGGTGGCCTTGAAGGAGAAGATCAAGGCCGACGAGGCGCTACTGGCGAGTGCTGCTGCTGCCCAGAATGCTTTTAGGGAGACTGTGGAGCACTGGACCGAGGGTCTCGTGAATGTTGCCGCAGCCATCGATGGGGAGCTGGCGCAGCTGGGGATGGAGGATCTCGGGTATCCCTCCGATGAGCACCTCCAACCCAGCGCCAAGCTCAGCTTGTTCTTCAAAGGCGTGGCGACGGCCCTCCAGCGACTCCGGGAGAAGATCCCAAAGCAGCTGGCCGACGAGTCGCGCAAGATCTGCGCGGGAGCTCTTCAAAAGGTGCTGGTGAAGGTGGCCTTCCGCAACCCAGGCCTCAACCTCACCAACGTCCTCAGGTCCCTACCGCCGGATGCTGATCTGGAAGCTCTCAAGGCCCTTGTCGCACCCATTGTGGACAAGGTGAGCGGGATCAAGAGGGTTGAGGGCGATCGCGTAGATTAGGTCGCCCGTCTTCTCTTTTTCTTGTCGCTGCTGGTCATGTCATGAGAACAATCTGTTAGAGCTGCGACAAGCTATCTTGTAATATAACTCTGTTTTGGGTAGCGATTGCTGTGTTATTTCCTTTACTTGATTCCTTCCTTTGTATGTTTTTACCCTACGCTTTTAGGGAACTTGTCGGCGCAGGCACCTGGGCCGCGAGCGCTGAGTGCGGGACGTCAGCGGCCTGCTGGCGGTGCCGCTTCCGACAAGAAACCTTGTCGCAACTAGTCGCAGCTCACTTAAGTTGTTGAGTGGACTCGAAACAAAGTAAGGTCGCAACTAGCTATGAGTTGGTTCCTCCGCGCACAGGTTTTCCATACAAAGCACGGTCGTTCGAGGAAGATAACTTAAAAATTTAAAAACTGATTGCTCAAATTTTAGCAACTTAGCTTTTCTGTCGTTTGCTTTCCGGTAAGGCGAAACTTCTTCGAACGATGCTTGGTCCACACCATTATCTTCTCCTTTCCCCCCGGCAAACTTGTGGGCGAGGGAACCTTCCTTTCTTTGAGAAAGAGAAAGAAGAGAAAATAAAGATATGGAGCCTTACGGCTCGTTATTGCTTACCGGGGGTAGGTGCTGCACAAAGTGTCAGATAACGCATGCAAAGTAAAAAAGCATGAAATTGACAAGATGTGCGGAGCACATGAGCTTTACTTATGCACGGGGTCTGCGCCCGGCTTTGTACAAAGGATTACATGCAACATCGGCAAGACTTGTACAAAAGGTGGTTGCCGGAATAGGTTCTGGCAACCGCGCCTTACGGGTAAAACTTACGAAGATGCTCAATGTTCCAGGAGTTGCTCACTGGAATGCCATCTTTGGTCTCAAGGCGGACAGCACCAGGCCTAGTGACTCGTTTCACCCGGTAAGGGCCTTCCCACTTTGGCATCAACTTGTTGGAATTCTTGGTGGACTGAACGCGCCGAAGAACAAGGTCGCCTTCCTCGAGACTTCTGGCACTAACTTTGCAGCTATGGTAGCGGCGCAAAGCTTGCTGGTATCGAGCAGCTCGTACAGCGGCCTGAAGACGGTCCTCTTCAAGGAGCAGCGCGTCATCTTGTCGCAACTGCTCTAGCTCAAGCTCATCATAAGCGAGCACTCGAGGTGACCCGTATACGAGTTCCGTGGGGAGAACTGCATCTGCTCCATAGACTAGAGCAAAAGGTGTCTGGCCAGTGGCTCGATTTGGCGTCGTCCTGATCGACCAAAGAACCACCGGCAGCTCCTCAATCCAGTTCTTTCCGCACTTGTGCAGCCTGTCGAAAGTCCTGGTCCTGAGCCCGCGCAGCACTTCAGCATTCGCCCTCTCCGCTTGACCGTTACTTCTCGGATGAGCAACAGAAGCGAAGCAGACCTTGGCGCCAAGATCTTGGACATACTGCATGAAGGTGCGGCTCGTGAATTGCGTGCCGTTGTCGGTGATGATTCTGTTAGGAATCCCGAAGCGGCAAACAATTGACCTAAAGAACTTGACTGCTGACTGTGCTGTCACCTTCCTCACTGCTTCCACTTCCGGCCACTTTGTGAACTTGTCGATTGCAACGTACAAGTACTCAAAGCCCCCGACAACTTGGGGAAAAGGGCCGAGGATGTCGAGCCCCCAGACCGAAAATGGCCAGGATAAAGGGATCGTCTGGAGAGCTTGAGCTGGCTGGTGTATCTGTTTGGAATGGAACTGGCACGCTTCACACTTGGTTACTTGTGCAGTTGCATCCTGGAGGGCTGTTGGCCAAAAGAAACCTTGCCGGAATGCTTTGCCGGCAAGTGCTCTTGCGCCAATGTGGTGACCACATATGCCTCCATGTATCTCTGCCAACAGCTTTTGTCCGTCTTCCCGGTGGATACACTTCAATTTCACGCCGTTGAGTCTTCTTCTGTACAGTGTGCTGTCGACAAACTGGTACATACTTGACTGTCGGGCTACTCTTTCCACTTCTTCTTGCTCTTCGGGAAGTTCTCCTGTCTGAAGGAAATGGACAATCTGCTGTGCCCATGCTGGAGCTTGCGGCTCGACAACAAGGACTAAAGACACATCTGCTGCTGCGGGAACATCCGCTTCTACGGCGAGAACCTGCGGCTCAGCCGGAGCTTGACGTTCCCCGGCAAGCTTGCCGGGGCAAAACTTGTCGGGAGCGTCTGCTTCAACGGAACAAACCCTAGGGCTTGCCGGAGCAGACTGCTCCTCAGCACCCTTGGTGTTGATCTTGAGGACCTTCTTGGCGGCGGCTTCGGGGAGCTCTGCCGGAAAATAGTCACCAGAAATCAACTTTCTCTTCTTGCTCTGTCCAGTCGATGGCGTTACAGACGGTTGAGTCAGTTTGAGCACAAAGATCCCTGGTTCCACAGGTAACTTGAGTGTTGCGCACTTCGACAGGCCATCGGCAATGTCGTTCTGAGCTCTTGGAACATGTTCCATCTGTAGGCCGTCAAAGTGCTCTTCTAGCTTTCTCACTTCATCAACGTAAGCTTCCAGCAACGGACTCTGATAATTTTTGTTCACTTGGCGGACGACAAGCTGTGAGTCGCCCCTGACAATGAGCTTCTTGATCCCAAGGTCTGCTGCGATCCTGAGACCAGCAAGCAAACCTTCATACTCTGTAGTATTGTTCGTTGCTTGCTCCTTGGGAAAGTGCATCTGGACTACGTACTTGAGGTGTTCTCCGGTGGGTGCAACAAGTAGCACGCCTGCATCGGCGCCTTGCAGCGAGAAGGCACCATCAAAGTACATCAGCCACTCTTTGCTTGCTTCCTTGATGGGGATGCTCGTTTCTGGAATTTCTTCATCTTGTGTTGGCGTCCATTCTGCTATGAACTCCGCCAATGCTCTGCTTTGGATAGTTAAAGTGCTCTCAAACTTGAGGCCAAAGCTTGACAGTTCCAGTGCCCACTCGACAATCCTGCCTGTTGCTTCTGGATTTTGCAGTATCCTCTTCAGCGGAAAACGAGTGACGACTGTGATCTCATGTGCTTGGAAGTAATGGCGCAGCTTTCTCGAGGCTATGAGAAGGCCGAAAAGCAATTTCTGCACACCAGAGTACCTTGACCTAGCCCCCTGCAGAAGGGAACTGACAAAGTAAACTGGGCGTTGCACCATTCTTTTCTGCATCTTCTCACACGCCTGCGCAGATCCATCTTTATCGGGACCAGAGCTTGCCGGTGAAGTCCCCTGCTTGTCGCTGGATGCATCTGCCGTGGTTGCTGGCTCATCATCCGCCTCCCTCTCTGCTACTAACGCAACACTAACCACTTGATTGGTTGCCGCTATATATAGCAGCAACTTTTCTTGTGGCTTAGGTGCGACAAGTGTTGGAGTGGAGGACAGGTATCTCTCTAAGTCCTGCAGGCAGCCTCCGCTTCCGGAGTCCATTTCATTGGACCTGCCTTTTTTAGTATTTTGAAAAATGGCAGGGCGCGCTCAGCAGACTTAGACATAAACCTGCTGAGAGCAGCTACGCAACCGGCAAGTCCTCGTACATCCTTGACGCGCTTTGGTGCTTCAATCTGCTCAATGGCCTTGATCTTGTCGGGATTGGCTTCAATTCCCCGCTGAGACACGAAGAACCCGAGAAGCTTGCCGGAGGGGACTCCAAACACACACTTCTCGGGGTTAAGCTTGAGGTTGATCTTGCGCAGATTTGCAAAGGTTTCGTCTAAATCTTGAATCAGAGTTGCCTTGTCCTTGCTCTTGACCACTATGTCATCCATGTATGCTTCCACATTTCTGTGTATTTGTGGCTCAAAAGCGTCATGGACTACCCTTGCAAATGTTGAACCAGCATTCTTTAAACCGAAAGGCATCCAACGAAACAGTATGTGCCACATGGGGTGATGAATGCGGTCTTCTCCTCATCCTCTTCTGCCATGAAGATCTGATGGTATCCTAAGTATGCATCAAGAAATGAAAGCAAGTCACATCCGGCCATGGAGTCAACAATCTGATCGATGCGCGGCAAGGGAAATGGGTCTTTGGGACAAGCTTTATTGACATCGGTAAAGTTGATACAAAGCCTCCATTTCCCGTTTGCCTTGCGCACGACTACAGGGTTAGCCAACCACGTAGGATGGAGCACTCCTCTAACAAGGCCTGCTGCTTCCAATTTCTTGATTTCTTCTGCGATGAATTCTTGGCGCTCCACTGCCTGTTTCCTGACTTTCTGCTTGACGGGCCGCGCATGAGGACAGACGGCAAGATGGTGCTCGATTACTTTCCTGGGAACACCGGGGATGTCAGACGGTTGCCACGCAAATACGTCGACATTCGCCCGCAGGAAAGCAACAAGCGCGCTTTCCTATTTAGGGTCGAGAGTGGCACTAATGGTGAAAGTACCACCAGTGCCATCCTCCTTGGCGAACACCCTCTTGGTCTCTGGTGGAGCTGCCATTGCCTTCTTACACTTGCCGGTGGAGCTCGACAGTGCGTCCTCGACGGTAGCGCAGCACTCCGAAGAGATGCGCTTGCCGGAGTGGGCATCAGAACTCTTGCCAGACTTGGTCTTCTTCTTTGCCCCGGGAGCTTCAACGGCAAGTGACTTGCAATCTGTTGCTACTGCTGCTTCCTGGTAGATCTTGTCGGCGCAGATAAGAGCATCCTTCTTGTCGCCAGGGACAGAGATGACACTTATCGGGCCTGGCATCTTCAGTATGTTGTATGCATAGTGAGAGGCTGCCATGAATTTGGCGAGTGCTGGACGGCCGAGTATCCCATTGTAAGGCAATGGAAAGTCAGCAACGTCAAAAGTGACCCTCTTAGTCCTGAAGTTCAACTCGCTGCCAAATGTCACCGGCAACGTGATCTTTCCCTTCGGCTTGCTCCTTCCCGGATTGATTCCTTGGAATGTGCCGGTCTCTTCGAGCTCGCTATCAAGGATCTGGAGTTTCTGGAGCACCACGGAGGAGATCAGGTTCAAGCCGGCCCCGCCGTCAACTAGCATCTTAGTGACCTTGAGGTTGCGGATAGTTGGTGAAACCAACATCGGCAAGCACCCGACCGCAGTTATGCGATCAGGGTGGTCCGCAATATCAAAGATGATAGGCGTGCTGGACCATTTCAGAGGCTTGCGTGATTTGACGGGTGGCTCTGCCGCATTGACTTCTTGCACCCACTGCTTGAGCTGGCGGTGTGAAGTATGCAGAGAAGCACCGCCGTCAACACACAGGACCTCTGTGGCTTTCTGGAACTCCTGCTCATCGGTCTCGTCATCATCCATATCTTCATCGTCGTCGTCATCTTCATCCTTGTCGCGGTCGCGGGGAGGTCTGTCTCCTTGCCGCTGCTTGGCCTTGCCGCGGCGTCCTCCTCGGCCGGGGCGTTTCTTGTCGGCTCCTCCAGCACCTTCCTGGGCCTTATCCTTGTCGCGTCGCTCGTATTCAGCCTTTTGCTGCTCGACAAGCTGCTCGACCTTCTTGCAGCTCTGGAGGTCATGGCCCTTGGTGCGGTGGATCTTGCAGTACTGCTTGTTGGTGCCGTTCTGCTTGTCGGCGACCGCCACAGCCTGGTAGTTGATGCCTGCGGCAATCTCCTTACCGGAGCTACCAGCTTTGGCTTTCTTGGCGCCACCTCCGTTGTCGGACTGCTCAACAACTAGCACCTCTTTGCCTTTCTTCTTCCTGTTGTTCCGCCGCCGGTTTCTCTTTGCCGGGGCAGTCTCCTCACTATCAGATCCTCCTGCTTCTGTATTCTCTCCGGGGAGTTTCCTTCCTTTCTCAGCACGTGCACACTTGTCGGCCAGGGCATATAGCTCACTGACGTCTCTGATCTTGCACATCGCCATCTCCTCCCGCATCCTGCGGTTTCGCACGTTCTGATGGAACGCGCTGATTACCGCGGCAGGGTGGACATCTGGGATGTTGTGCTGTACGCGGCTGAATCTCTGAATGAACTTGCGCAGGGGCTCTCCTTCCTTCTGGGCGAGCAGATGAAGGTCGCTCTCTTGGCCATGAGGCTTGTGGCCGCCTGTAAAGGCGCCGACAAACTGATGGCATAGGTCTGCCCAGGAGGATATGGAATTGTCCGGCAAGTGCATGAGCCAGGATCTGACATTGGGCTTGAGCACCAGCGGGAAGTAATTGGCCAGGATCTTGTCGTCCCGCCCCCCAGCAGCTTGCACCGTGATGGTGTAGATGCTGAGGAACTCCGACGGATGCGACTTGCCGTCGTACTTCTCTGGTACGTCTGGCTTGAAATTCTTCGTGCTGGGCCACTGGACTTGCCGCAGCTCACGAGTGAACGCAGGGCAACCTACCGCGTACGGCAAGTCGCCTAGTTCCCCTGGTGCATGCCTGTCGACAGAGGGCCCAGCGCGCTGGTCTGATTGACGTCGCGCTTCTCTTCGGCGCTCGATGCAAGTACGAGCGTCTTCTTGCTGTCGTTCGTGAAGAACTTGGTGCTGATCGCGACGAGCTCGTGGATCTGACGATGCGGTGGAGTCGCTGTCGAGGTTGATCCGGCGAGTCGGCGATCTTGGCCTTCAGGGTGGAGAGTGCCTCGTGGTTGCACCCCCACCGGTTTCGTTGCCATCGGCTCGTGCCTGGCAGTCCTGCCGCGGCAGCGATGTATTCGGCTGCTGCGGAGTGTCGCCGTTGGCGAAGCCGATGAGACTCTGAATGGTGGCCCTCCATCCGTCGATCTTGTCTGCCGTTGGAGGGTAATCCAGGAGCAGTTGAGCTCGCGCCAAAGCTTCTGCTGGAGTGGTGGGCGGCAATGGCGAACGGTGCGAGGAACGGGATATGCTCGGACTTCTAACTATGTTAGAAGGAGCAGTATCCTGTCCGGGCGACCGTGTCTTGCTCGTGCCAGCATGTTGGCGTGCATGCTGGTCTTGAGCACCCCGAGATCCACCAGCTCGATCTTGATCCAACAAACGTATGGCACTGCGAATACCATGACGTTGTCGGTCCTGCGCCTCCTGAGATGGGCGCGGAACATGTACGGACGCCGAGGTCTGCGCAGCCTTGTCCTTGGACCTGGCAGCGCCGTGAGCTCCCACGTCGATGTCCGTTCTTCTGCCGGCGTCTTCCCCACCACTCGTTTGCTCCGGTGGTGGTGGGATTGACGTGGACGGAATAGCTGCCGCCGAAGTCTTCTTCTTCGGTGGCATGTCGATGAAGAAGATGAAGATCTAGCTCGTGTGAACGCCGGATCAGGTTCACACAACCTCGACGTCCCCTACCTGGCGCGCCAAAGATGTCGGGGAAGCTGATCCACGAACACCTATGGGACCGGCGGACCGAGCCCCTTTCGGTTCGGCGGGGGGCGGAGATCGCACGAAGAGCGAATCAAGGCGAAGCACACGAGTAGTTTACCCAGCTTCGGAGCTCTCCGGAGAGATAACACTCCTACTGCTGCATGTCTGAGTGTATTGAGTTCTTGCTCGGGAGCGCTGAGTGCTATAGTACACACTAGCTGCTAACGAGACTGAGCGTGAGTGTTTTTCTGCCTTCGAACCCCCCTCTACGTTGCACATGGGCCTCCTTTTATATGCTGAAGGGGTCACCGACAGGTGGCAACGTAGACAAGGGTAAAAATGGAAAAGTAATTGTGGTTGGTACAGCTACCTGCACAGTGTATCATACCTAACCCTGACGGCAGGGGACAAAGGCATTAAATGCCCGTCTACGTCGCCCAAACAGTGCAAAAAGGGACCGTCAGGGACGCCACCGCTCGCCACGATGGCAATCTTGTCAGTGCCACTTGCCACTGCACACCGCTGGCTGCACAGCCTCTCGCCACGCGCGCCTGGAAAGGCCCCAGGGCGACACGTTGGTGGATGTGCTGGAGCGCGGGTACAGAGTGGTAGCTTGCCGCGGCAAGCGCCTTGCCGCGGTCGTTGTCTTGTCGTGTTCGGAAGCTTGTCGCTCACCGGGCCTTTGCCGGGACGCGTGGCGCGTCGCAGCAAGTTCCTTGAGATGCTTTGGTTGGTCTTCCTAGCAAGCTCCTCTTGCCGGGGCCTTGTCTCCTTGGCTTGAATACTTTGTTCTTGAATGGCTCCAAAGGAACCATGGAGGACCTTGGCGGTCACCCGGCAAGCCTTGCCGCGGGGTGCTGCAACTGCCCGTGCACAAGTTCGAGATACTAGGGTACCCCTACTCTAGTACACCGACACCTACAAATTACTTTAGTGCATTCAAGATTAGCGACGGATGCTTAATAGTGCAAGACTGGACCAAATATGTGATGGGGGAGCGCAGAGAAGTACTAGGGGGCAGCAAACAGATGTGCTACCCACGATTAGGAGACAGGTTCATCTGCATGCTCCAGCTTGGTCAAGGAGGAGAGCTATACATGTTCTATGTTATTTTACCTCAGAGAGAGCAGCAGGAATGATTAGCTAGCTAGAAATGAGTTTCAGGATGATGATGTGCTACACTATATTACTATGATGATAAAATAGCTAGTGTTGGTGGTAATGACTATGATGATTATTATTAGCTAGTGTTAGTGGTGATTAAATAAATACTATTTTTTTAGATAGAAATAAATACTATTGGTGGTAATGACTATGAGGATGATTAAATAGCTTGTGCTGGCGGATTAGATTCAAGTGGAGGCAACATGTGGTGCACATCGAAAGTACTACTAGTCCAAACTAGATCAAGTTTGGATTAGTATTATACTTTTGACATGCACCACATATTGCCTCCACTTGAACCTAATCCACCTTCATTTGACAAATTGTTATGGACATAATGATGTAAACCTCATAACTGGTATTGTATCAATATTTGTACAATGGCGCATAAATACACTAGAAATGGAAAAATAAAAAAAAGTACTAGTAGCGATGGACAGAAAACACGCTGCAAGTAGTTACCTTAGCAGCAGCGTGCTACCGAACAAACGCTGCAGCTATTCGTCCTAGCAGTAGCGCGGGCATGCACGCACTGCTGCTAAGCAATAGCTGTAGCGCCTTATTAGTAGCGCGCCCTCCCGCGCTACTAGTGAGCACAAAACCCGCGTTGCTGCTAGGGTTTTCCCTAGTAGTGGATGTGGAGGGACCAAGGCGTACCGGGAGCGTGGAGACAAAGATCGAAGCCATGGAGCAAGACGTTTTCAAGTGTCAAGGGATGGTGGAGCGTGGACTCAACGCCAACCAGATGATGATCACGGAGTTCACCAACAACCACAAGCTGGATGACAAAGTCATTGGGCAGACCATCTTCAAGCTTCAAGAGAAAATCGAGCACCTCTAAGCCCAGATTTATGACCTGCAAAACCAGAACTGTGAGTATGAATATGGATTCAAGCGAATGAGTTTGGCTGCAGATTTAAGGATCCCGGAGACTCGATCATCCTTTTATGATGGAGAGCCTATGCCTTGGAAGACGGACGACAAGCCTACATCATCAACAACTCCTACTTCACCACCTCCGAAGAAATAATCACATGGGTATGGGCACTCCCCTTGGCAACTGCCAAGCTTGGGGGAGGTGCCCCGGTATCGTATCACCATCACACTCCTATTTTTACCGCTTTATTTAGTTCGATCCTTTTAGTAGTATCTTGATCTATTAGTTTGAAGTTTTTGATTTCAAGTAGTTTTGAGTTTTGCATTGTGATCTCTTTATGTAATCGAGTCCGTGTGCTATCTATAATAAAGATTAGTGTTGAGTCAAGGGCTTTGCTATGTTGCTATGATCTTGAGAAAGTAGAAAGAACAAAAGAGTTCATATTCATCTTATGGATAGTGATAACTTCACACATAGAAAGTATGAGGCATAAAAATTGTTGAGAGTTGATGAACGTAGCCTTGGTCATCGTTGCAATTAATAGGAAGTGATAAGGAAAGAGGGGTTCACATATAAATATATTATCTTGGACATCTTTTATGATTGTGAAGCACTCATTAAGTATGACATGCTAAAAGAGTTGATGTTGGACAAGGAAGACAACGTAATGGTTTATGTTTTCCGACATCTCAGTTAAAGTATATTATCATTGACCTTCCAAACATGTTGAGCTTGCCTTTCCCCCTCATGCTAGCCAAATTCCTTGCACCAAGTAGAGATACTACTTGTGCTTCCAAATATCCTCAAACCCAGTTTTGCCATGAGAGTCCACCATACCTACCTATGGATTGAGTAAGATCCTTCAAGTAAGTTGTCATCAATGCAAGCAATAAAAATTGCTCTCTAAATATGTATGACTTATTAGTGCAGAGAAAATAAACTTTGTACGAACTTGTTGTGGAAGTAATAAAAGCGACGGACTGCATAATAAAGGTCCACATACAAGGGGCAATATAAAGTGACGTTCTTTTGCACTAAGACTTTATGCATCAACCCTAAACGCGCATGACAACCTCTGCTTCCCTCTACGAAGGGCCTATCTTTTACTTTATTTTTTTACTTTATGTTTGAGTCAAGGTGATCTTCACCTTTCCCTTCTTCACTTTATCCTTTGGCAAGCTCTTCATGTTTGAAAGATCATTATACATATATCCAATTGGATGTAAGTTGGCATAGGCTATTATTGTTGACATCACCTAAAGGTGAATACGTTGGGAGGCAACACAAGAAGCCCTTATCTTTCTCAGTGTCCCGCTGAAACTCTATAACCACAAGTATTGCATGAGTGTTAACAATTATGGGAGACTAAGAGATAGTTGAGTATGTGAGCTTGTTGAAAAACTCTATTATTGACTCTTTCTGATGTTACGATAAATTGCAATTGCTTCAATGACTAAGATTATAGTTTGTTAGTTCCCAATGAAGTTTTTGAACCATACTTGACATTGTGAATTGCTTATTACTTGAGCATAGGAAATCATATGACAAAATCTATATATGTTGTTGTTATTAGAATGATCATGATGCTCTCATGTCCGTATTTCATTTTTATCGACACCTCTATCTCTAAACATGTGGACATATTTTTCGATTTCGGCCTCCGCTTGAGGACAAGCGAGGTCTAAGCTTGGGGGAGTTCATACGTCCATTTTGCATCATGCTTTTATATCAATATTTATTGCATTATGGGTTGTTATTACATATTATATGTCAATACTTATGGCTATTCTCTCTTATTTTACAAGGTTTAACATGAAGAGGGGGGATGCCGGCAGCTGGAATTCTGGCTGGAAAAGGAGCAAACGTTGGAAACCTATTCTGCACAACTCCAAAAGTCCTAAAACTCCACAAAACAACTTTTTGGATTTAATAAGAATTTATGAGCGAAAGAAATAGGCCAGGGGCCCACACCCTGTCCAGGAGACAGGGGGCGCGCCCCCCTGTAGGGCGCGGTCTCCTATCTCCTGGGCCCCTGGTGGGCCTTCGTCGTCCATCTTCTGCTATATCATCACTTTTACCCAGGAAAAAATAGTGGGCAAGCTTACGGGACGAAACTCCACCGCCACGAGGCGGAACCTTGGCGGAATCAATCTAGGGCTCTGGCGGAGCTGTTCTGCCGGGGACACTTCCCTCCGGGAGGGGGAAATCATCACCAACATCATCACCAACGATCCTCTCATCGGGAGGGGGTCAATCTCCATCAACATCTTCACCATCACCATCGCCTCTCAAAACCCTAGTTCATCTCTTGTATCCAATCTTGTATCAAAACCACAACTTGGTACCTGTGGGTTGCTAGTAGTGTTGATTACTCCTTGTAGTTGATGCTATTTGGTTTACTTGGTGGAAGATCATATGTTCAGATCCTTTATGCATATTATTACCCCTCTGATTATGAACATGAATATGCTTTGTGAGTAGTTACGTTTGTTCCTCAGGACATGGGTGAAGTCTTGCTATTAGTAGTCATGTGAATTTGGTATTCGTTCGATATTTTGATGAGATGTATGTTGTCTTTTCCTCTAGTGGTGTTATGTGAACGTCGACTACATGAAACTTCACCATTATTTGGGCCTAGAGGAAGGCATAGGGAAGTAATAAGTAGATGGTGGGTTGCTAGAGTGACAGAAGCTTAAACCCTAGTTTATGTGTTGCTTCGTTAGGGGTTGATATGGATCCATATGCTTAATGATGTGGTTAGGTTTACCTTAATACCTTCTTTTGTAGTTGCGTATGCTTGCAATAGGGGTTAATCATAAGTGGGATGCTTGTCCAAGTTAGGGCAGTACCCAAGTGCCGGTCCACCCACATATCAAATTATCAAAGTACCGAACCCGAATCTTATGAACGTGATGAAAACTAGCTTGACGATAATTCCCAATGTGTCCTCGGGAGCTCCTTCTTCATTATTAGAATTTGTCCAGGCTTATCCTTTGCTACATAAAGGATTGGGCCACCTTGCTGCACTTTATTTAATTTATTTACTTTTTGCTCATTACTATTTATCTTATCACAAAACTATGTATCACCTACTATTTCAGTGCTCGCAGAGAAAACCTTACTGAAAACCACTTATCATTTCCTTCTGCTCCTCGTTGGGTTCGACACTCTTACTTATCGAAAGGACTACGATAGATCCCCTACACTTGTGGGTCATCATGTTGCCATCCTATGATGTCCTGAGTAGATATATTTTGTCCTTGGGTTGATTGGTGATCTAGATTGGTACGAGTTGTATGTTTTATTTTGGTGATGTCCTACTCCGTGTCGCGCAAGCGTGAGGGATTCCCGCTGTAGGGTGTTGCAATACGTGCATGATTCACTTATAGTGGGTTGCGTGAGTGACTGAAATACAAACCCGAGTAAGGGAGTTCTTGCGTATGGGATAAAAGGGGACTTGATGCTTTAATGCTATGGTTGGGTTTTACCTTAATGATCTTTAGTAGTTGCAGACGCTTGCTAGAGTTCCAATCATAAGTGCATATGATCCAAGTAGGAAAAGTATGTTAGTTTATGCCTCTCCCTCATATGAAATTGCAATGACGACTATCGATCTTGTTAACAATTGCTTAGGACAATTCCGCACATCGATCCACCATTATTCCACACTCGCTATTTATATTACTTAGTAATAT
Organism: Triticum aestivum; assembly: GCF_018294505.1. Classification (NCBI taxonomy): domain Eukaryota; kingdom Viridiplantae; phylum Streptophyta; class Magnoliopsida; order Poales; family Poaceae; genus Triticum; species Triticum aestivum. The sequence goes on along the minus strand of NC_057798.1, from coordinate 256,631,363 downwards.
ATTCTAACTTTATGATAACCGCACCTACTTTTATATTTTAGCTCTCCGATATCATATAAAGTTATCCTCTTTATACCCACAACACGGTTTTATTTCTTGTTTCTAGTTGGAAGCAAACGGGTGCACGTAGAGTCGTATCAATGGCAGATAGGGCTTGAGAGAATATTGATCTTACCTTTAGCTCCTTGTGGGTTCGACACTCCATACTTATCACTTCCACCTTTGGGAATTTCTACGATGATTCCATGCACTTGGGGATTATCAGCGGGGCGTTACTGAACTTGGGGAGACCTGTCCGGACTGGATCCGGAAGGGGAACGTCATCAACGTAAAACCATTCCGAAGGCTAGTTTTCTGGTGCCTTCTTGGGAGTGCCGGATAGGTAACCGGTCTCGGCAATGCGCCATACTTCGGCTCCGCCCACTTGACATAGGGATTCTCCCTGGTTGCGAGGGACGAGGCAGAACAACTTCTTCCATAACCCGAGGTGAGCCTCGCAGCCCAGAAATAACTCACAAAGGGCAACGTATCCTGCTATATGTAGCACAGAAGCAGGGGTGAAGTTGTGCAACTAGAGGCCGTAGAACTCCAGGAGCCCACGAAGAAACGGGTGGATAGGAAACCCGACGCCCCTTAGCAGATGCGGGATGAGGCATATTCGCTCCTCTGGAGATGGATTAGGAGATCCCTCCGCTTGCTCCCCGCCGTTATAGGTGGCTATTCCAGCTCGGACGGGGACCATGAACGTCGGTGGGAGAAACCCTTGGGTTTGTAACTCTATCAAACGGCTATAAGGAACTGAACACTCTTACCAGTCCCCCGGCTTGGGGCGAGGAGAGCAAGAAGAAGAGCTACGATGACCGACCATGTTGGAATGGTTTTTCCGGAGCGCTCTGTTGGATGCTTGCTCGAGGGGGGGAGAGTGAGGTTTGGATCTGAGAATCCCCGTCTCTTCAAATAGACGGTTAACCCGAAGGATCGAGGGTGGCAAATGCAAAAATGCCTCGGCTCCTCGCATTTGCTTGACACGTGGAGATGGCCATTATTAAGGCACAGAAGCCGAGGAGTACAATGTTGATGGGAAGTTGGACACTATTTGTTGCAACAGGTACTTTGGAGTATTCGGAGATGGAACCCGCCTTGCAATGCCGAAGACAAGACTGCGCGCCGGACTCATCGTCATTGAAGCCTGGTTCAGGGGCTACTGAGGGAGTCCTGGATTAGGGGGTATCCGGACAACTGGACTATATACTTTGGCCGGACTGTTGGAGCGTGAAGATACAAGACTCAAGACTCCGTCCCATGTCCATATGGGACTCTCCTTTGCGTGGAAGACAAGCTTGGCGATCCGGATATTATGTTTCCTTCCTTGTAACCAACTCCGTGTAAACCCTAGCCCTCTCCGGTGTCTATATAAACCGGAGAGGTTTGTCCTTAGAAGGCCGATCACGATCACAATCATAAACATCATAGGCTAGCTTCTAGGGTTTAGCCTCTGTGATCTCGTGGTAGATCTACTCTTGTACTACTCATATCCTCAATATTAATCAAGCAGGAAGTAGGGTTTTACCTCCATCGAGAGGGCCTGAACCTGGGTAAACATTGTGTCCCTTGCTTCCTCTTACCATCAGCCTGAGACGCACAGATCGGGACCCCCTACCCGAGATCCGTCGGTTTTGACACCGACAGCTACCCCTACCCCGTTGTCCACTGCAAGAGATGGACGTCTCTCATCCATGGCGCTGGACCAGGATCCTTTCATCGCCTCCTCTCGCTTCATCGGCGCCGTCGTCCACCTTGCCGTTGCCGCTCCTACGACCGCCTTGTCCACGGCAACAGGATATATCCCCTGACCCGGCCGTCTGCCGTCTAAAGTCTTCTTCCCCGCCGCTGACAGCCATCGCACCTGCAGCACCCTCAACGTATCAGCATAGGCCTACACGGCGTCGCAAGAGAGGTGGTACTCTTCCATATGTTCTTAAGTTATTGATCTCACCCAGAAAATAGATCGTAATTTGTTTATTGTACTTTTCTTGTCCGTACCAAATCGTAGTGGCTAGTTGAAAGCAAACATTGGTTGCGAAGTAGCTTTGTCCGGTTTGCACCTTCAGATCCGCCATGGCACGGGCACTATACTCGTAAAGCTTATGGTTTCCCCCCTTTATATTCTACCATCATTGTAGGTGCTTCGTGTCGTGCTACCACTGCTCCTCAAGACCTCAACCCGAAGCTTACGTGTTGAAATACAAATCCGATATGATGCTCATATCACTAAAACAGAGAATGTTTAATTGGTCACCTAATGTTCCTATATTCGTTTCGAAAAGTATGTGCGCCACCCACTGGTCCAGCTAGTTCCACTTTCCTGATTTTTCTCTTGATGCTTAGGGTTTTCCCCTTTTATCTACTCTACTATGATCTGCGTAGGTGCTTTCTGTCGTACTAGCATTACTCCACCCTTCAAGCTAAACAAACAACACTCAGAATTCGAAAGCTTAGTTTTTCAAATATGATTGTGATATGATACTGATATTAGTTAACCGACACATTTAATTGGTTAGCTAAAGGTCCCACTTGAGTTTCCAAATGCATGTCGCGACATATAGAGAGACAGCATAATTGCATTTCTTTGTCACTTGTTGACCGTACTTTCTTGTCCATACCAAATCTTAGTTGTTATTTCAAAGCAAACATCGGTTGCTAACTACCCTTTGCACGGTTTGCAGCTTCAGATCTGCCATCCCACTGCCACGGTCCACACTGTACTCATCATGCTTATGTTTTCCCCATTTTATGATGACCACAATCAGCCTACGTGGTTCGTGTCTTAATAGCACTGCTCCACCCATCGAGCTAAACAAGCTTAGTTGTACAAATTCATATCTGATATTATTGCTGATATTAGTAAAACTGAGAGATGTTTAACTGATTAGCTAAATGTTCCTACTTTAGTTTCGAAATGCATGTGAGCCACATATGGAGAGACCGGAAAGAATAGTATTTCTCTGTGCGCTCTGGTCCATCATGGGTGGCCAACCGACATTGTATTGAAAGACTTGTAATATATTCAATCTTCTTTAAGATGATACTCTTCTCTTGCGGTTGACTGGTCAGGTCGAGTTGTTCTCCCTTAGTATATTTTGAATCTGTCAGGTCAAGTCGACTTGTTCTTCTTTACTATATGTTGAAGCTATCATCTGCGAAGTGTCATTACTTTTGGAGCTCTCATATTTTGAGTAGTAGGCCACATTATATTAATGCACACAACAAATTATAGCATGCATGGCATCTTTTAAAAGAATTGCAGAGATAGCACAAAGGGGTTTACAGGGAGGCAGTATTGGATTAGAATCACTTCTGCATTACAAAGAAAATCTCACTTGTTTTTATGTTTTCATGCATGTCAGATATTGAACATTATCAAAATGAATATGAGAATGGGAGCATGAGAGGAATATTGTGGAACGATCCACTGGCTAACAAACTTGGCATGGTGGAGGATGGCCTATCTTATTCACCCATCAAGGTGCTTGCTCTAACTTTGCAAAGTTGTATTGGTCGCACATATTTTGCATCTGACCTCTTGCATTACTTCTACTTTGTTACACCATCTGCTTAGTTTAAGCATCATATATGAGTATATGCCATACCTATCCATTTTCTGTACCTATTCCATGTGTCGTCACACTATGTTTTTCTAGTCAAATGTTGTTCTTCCGTAATAGATGTCCAAAAGGAAGAGGGTGAGTGCAGATCCTCAAGGAGTACAAACTAGGTATTTGGAAAAGGTAGTGATACCTGTTAAATCAGATAGATCAGCATCCATAGAAAACACAGGCCCAACTATACCACACTTTACCCCTACTCTAGTGGCCAAACCCGTATTAGAACTGCTGGGAGCCCAGCGTCAGGTACTGTCTATGATATCAATTCAAAATTTGAACTCCTAAATTTCATCTTGTGCCTTACCTTCTATCTTGTATGAAAACTAATTTCAGATGAATCTCCTTGCTCAAAGGATCATACGATCTCAAAACAATAATGGGCTCTGCATTGCTCTTGTCAGTACCTCTCTCCCTTTTGCCTTGTAACGTTGTACTTAATTAATTGCTATTTGATTATGTATCATCAGTCTACACCTGAACTTCATTATCCTCTGTTTCTTCCAATATTATTTGATCTATATTTACTCTTTGCAAAATGTAGAATAATGGCAACGCTTATAAAGAATTTTCTTTGGGGAATTTATTGAATTATCCTTCCATCAACATGGAGAAGGGCTTTGTCCAGCCCGTGTTAACATGTAATGTAAGTTCATCCTTCTTAAGCCTTCAAACTTTGTTCTAGTATAGATTTGGATAGGCATCATTTCCTCCACTGTTGTTTGCTTTGCTGTTTACATCTGATTGGATGTTTGCAACAACTACCAGTTTCAAATTGTAGTTGTAAAAACATGTTACTTATGCAGAACAGATCCATTTATTTGCTTATATAATTGTGAAACCTGTTACATGTCTCCTTGTTTCTCTTTCAGAGTCGTATCTCTTACGCCAAGCAGAACTTTAGGGAAGATAGTGAGCCAAACCATGACGGCGAGATGACCCCAAGGTCCTGTCTTGATGAAGACAGTGAGTTGAAGCTACTCACCAGCAGGTGTGAGACAACCTCTGTGCAGTCGCTGCCTCAATCAGTTCAACTTATTCAATCTCAACTTAAAGTGGAAAGGTTTGCTTCAGCTCAGCTCCGACTTGAAGTCAAAGATGCAATGAAGATGCCAGAGGACCGTCGTGCGCACCATCATGCCTTAAATCTAGTGTTGATGCATCTATCGTTGACACAACTGAGGTCTACTCAGCTTCTTCAGCTGTTTGGGGGGCCCGACCTGGCCAGGCCTAGTGCCTTCTGAAGTGCTCTCTGTTTTGTATATTCTTTTGTCAGCGCGTTTATTTGCACTGGTGGCAAACTTTGATGCCCAGTGGATGTAATATGTGTGACAGCCGTGATAGCCTAGCGTAAGTTGCTTGCTTATTTATTTCCTTGTTGTCTTGTTTATTTGTTTGCTTGTAGTCATTGCAGTTCTTTTTCTGCGGTTTGCTAGTGGCTGCAATAACCTATTTTTTAAAACTAGGCCACAATAACCATGGGCTAATATTTACTATAGTGACACTGGGCCTCCTACGGGCCGTAGAAACAGTGGGCCTTCTATGGGTCGTAGAAACAGTAGGCCTTCTACGGGCCGTAGAAACAATGGGCCTTCTACGGGCCGTAGAAACAATGGGCCTTCTACGGGCCGTGTCATCAATGGGCCTTATACGGGTCGTATGATCGATTGGCCAAACATGGGCCAATAACAGGCCGCATTATGGCCGTAAACGGGCTAGAGTTGGAATCATCTGTTCATGGGCCGACCATAACGGGCCATCGTTAATAGGCCGTATTTGATGACGCTATGAAAACGGCCCAATGTATTAACGGACCACAAACGGGCCGACTGTAACCACGGGCTGAATTTGGCCCACAAGCAGAAAATGACAGTAACGGGCGATAAGTAAACGAATGCTGGAAATGAGCCCAAGAATAAATGGGCTCTGAGAAGGCCGAAAGATAACATGGGCTGGAAACGGCCCAACGGAATAACGGGCCGTTAATGGGTATAAAGTGATACACTGTTCATTACGGGCCAGTTTCACCACGGGCCGTTAATGGGTGTAAAGTGATACACTGTTCATTACGGGCGAGTTTCACCACGGGCCGTTAATAGGCCAAGAGTTACATAGGGCCTCATATGGGCCGAAAGACGTCATGGGCCATACATGGGCCAGAAGTGAAAACACGCTGGAATCATATTGGGTGGCCCAGATGACACTACTGGGCCTAATTCGGATAGGGCGTAACAGGCCTTGGGTTAGCGGGCTATAAATGGGCTATATGCGAACAGGCCGTTAACAGGCTTTCCGTGGGCCGGCCCGCCACCTTTTGACCAAGTCAAACGGGCCGGCTTTTTCACAAGAATGGGCCTCTATTGGGCCGTGCCACGTGTCGTTGTATCATAGGCGCCTTCGGTCCAATGAGTGAATGACATCTGTCCCAACGGTGAGTCGACACGTGTTTCCTGCAGCCAATGATGATTTTATATGTGGAAAATCCCCATTGGTCGGGGCTGTTAACGGGTTATCGGATCCAAAACCTGACCCGATAGCTTAATGGCGTTCCGTTATGGTGGATGCCATGTGTCGGTCACCCTTGACGAAAGCACTTCTGTGATGCGCGATTTATCGTCATGGAAGTGGACACTTCCGTGATGATAATTTTGGTAATGTCATGGAACACTTCTACGACAGCACAGGTATGACTATCTTGATTCTGTCATAAAATCATCATGGATGTACATGCATGACAAAAAACGCGACCTACTGTGACAAACACGTATCATCACGGAAGTGTTTTTTTTTGTAGTGGAGGTCGGCGCAGATGTCCGGCTTAGGGCCCGGTTCGCCGATCTTGCTAATGAAGACATGAATTCCTCCGAAGGGGACCCGGTACCCGTACTCGATTGAGCCGGCATCGGGGCCCCAGCCTGTGTCATCGATGTAGAGCTTGCCGTGATGACTCTTGGTCATCCGGCCCACTGAGTATCCCTTGAGTCCTTTGAAATTGCCCTTTAAGAACTCGAAACCATCGCGCGATAGCCCCATGGTGGGCGCAAACTATCGTGGAATTATCACGTCAGATGTCCTAGTGCGAGGACTTAGTCGTGGAGCCATCGCAAAGAGATTAGCTTAAAGGGGTTAAACCGGACAAAGGACACGGGGAAATTATACTGGTTCGGCCCCTTGCGGTGAAGGTAAAAGCCTACGATCCAGTTGTGGTGGAATTGATGGGGTCTTGACGATCAGGGAGCAAATCCGCTTTACCTGGCTCTTGAGTTGTTGTTTCTTGTCCCTTAACCGCCGCCGGGTTGTCCCTTTATATACACAGGGTGACGCCCAGCGGTTTACAGAATCCCGGCCGGCTTATACACATATCCGGCTCAGTTTCTACCCTTTCCTATCTTACAACACAAGTTACACAATGTATGTCGGTTTATGTCTACGGGCCCTAATCCGCCTTTGGGCCCTGGGCCTCTAAGTTTCTTCAGTAAAGTGCCACACTCCTTGTCTTCATGGGCTTCAATATGGATGACTCGTTACAAGTATAACCCGGCCCCACCTGGGCGGTTTATACTCAGTAGTTATATCCCCAACACTGAGGGTTTTTTCTCATGGACAACAAGGTAACTAATTTAATGAGATATTATCTCATCTCTTATCCCAGTTCATCTGCCTCCTTTAATCACCCGGCTGAAATCGCCGTGAATTCATTTTTATTCGAGATGATTTGAGGGTTTTCTTTCATTCATAGAGTGTACAGTGCGCAAACACATCAGGACTTTGTGACCTCCGCCAGACATCCATGGAGTTCCATCTCACCGTACCAGATGACTTGAGGATGTGTGCGGTATGTTCAATCTCACCCTAAATTGGTTGGCATGGCCTACTTTCCTGAACATATGCTAAATGTTGCTACATTTGGATAAAATGTGCCACATGCACCATATATGTCAAAGGGGATTTTTTTCCTCTTCTTTCTATATTAGGCAAATTAATGATGTATTGTTATTTTGATTACTCTCATATTTCCATGACATCATGTTTACCCTATCTGTTTAATTATAGATTTTTGTCCTTTGATTTCAATTGTTGTACAGTTCTTTCAATTTGGGCTCATATTTGCATGTTACCATATTTTGTTTAACAATCCTACCATTTTCTGCAGCACATCCCTTGCTATGCAACAGAATCTGTAGTGCACAATCTTTCCCTTTACATAAATCAAGACTGCAGGGATGCCATACTGAACACAAACCATGGATTTACAATCGTTTCTACTGTAAGGCTTGATGAACATGGTGACTCCTATTTTGGCACTGGCCTTTGGAAAGAAATTTCTAAGTTCTATGTACTAAAAGCTGGCACTAAAATTGCACTGCACATAAAAGAGCATGTTCATGAGATATATGCTAACTTCCCCGACGATACCATCCGTCCAGACTTTGTTCGAAGTAAGTTTTATTTTCAAGTATCTGCATGTTGACTTACCCAGAAATATCAAATGAATTGTGTAGTATTTAAGCAACCAATTGTTATTCCATTTTCTTACTATATTCCTACCTACTAACTTCTAGTTACCAATACACTTTTCTATTGCCCTGTTTTAACTAAATATTCCCTCTACTCCCACTTCTATCAGAAAGTGCCGCTGACTAGGAGACTCCGGAGGTGGAGAAAAGAGTTGCCAACAAGCGGAGGCGGGGCAAGCTAGAACCGCAAGCGACTCCAGCAGGCCTAGACTTCATCAACAGCCTCCCCGATGATATGTTGACAGTCATCATCTCCCTCCTCCCAATCAAATATGGGGCACGGACAACCGTCCTTTCCCGACGGTGGCACCCCCTATGGAAATCCACCCCTCTTGACCTCATCGACACACACGAGCTCTGCAATGGCTGTCGCAAAAGCTTGGATGCGTTCTCTAAGATCCTCGGCAGTCACCCTGGCCCAACCAGAGGCCTTAGAATGGGCAAGTTCCATTCCAATGGCAAGGACCGAGCCAAGCTTGATGACTGGTTCCGATCCCCCGCCCTAGATCAGCTCGAGGAGTTCACTTTTGATGATGGGCATATGCGCTCGCTGCCAACGTCCATGCTCCGCCTCGGGCCCACATTGTGCGTCACCAAATTCAGGAACTGCCATCCCCCTTAATGACACGCCCGCTCTTATTCTACCACGACTGAAGCACCTCAAGCTCATCGTCGTCTGCCTCCCAAATGGTGACATGGAGTGCCTGCTCCGTGGCTGTACTGCACTCGAGTACCTTCGTCTTCAGGTGATCAATGGGCTAAGTAGCTTCCACATAACCTCCATGACTCTCCGGACTATTTATGTGTATTGCTAGTGCAGCAAGAAGACATCACAAGATCTGTACCATGGTATAGTCATTCAGGACACACCTTCACTTGAGATTACTTGTAGTTGATCAAGAAGGTCCAACAAGAATCAATGTCATTTCTGCGCCGAAATTGGCAGTGGTGGGCTACTCGTCTGACAAATACTCTGAACTTGTTATTGGATCCACACCCGTTCAGGTATACAACAGCCGCCTTTTACCTCACCTTCTAGAAATTAATATTATTTCTAATTTTGAAGATGTATGTTCGTCTGTCATCCAGAAAATGATTCCAACAAGCTTCACCCCAAAATTATGCACAGTGAAGGTCTTGGCACTAGAATCTATCGGCCCCAACCTAGAGCAAGTTGTCAGTTTCCTGAGATGCTTTCCATGCCTGGAGAAGCTATATATCGAGGTGATGTTCCTTTCCTGTTAAATGTTAACCATAAGGGAGTTCAATTTCTGACACATTTTTCCAAGTTTACAGTGACATTTTTCTAGAATGTAATCAAATGCCCATGTTAATCATGTCGGATCGAAGATGGCATGTTAGTGCATTTTACAAATCCTGCAAACCAAACAGGCATGTAGTAGTGTTCAAAACTACATGTAGGCACTAACATGTTTTCTTCTTTTGCGGATAAGATTAGGCCGGTGGTGGATAATGTGATAAAATATAACAATCACGTCGAATGCCTAGATCTGCATCTCTCAGAAATTACTTTGAACTCCTACCGAGAGACCTTACCGGAGATTATATTCGTTAGGTTCTTTGTTGTCAGAGCAAGGGTGCTGAAGGTAATGAGGTTTGCCCTACATTTATTTCGCAAAAATGAATGGTCTGTTGATCAGCGTCAGCGGCTGTGGCAAAATGGAATAGGCTCCAAAAATTCTGAATTTCATTTTGGAACTTCAGATGACAGAGTAACCGGAAGTCATCGTGTCAACCCCATACATGACTTCTTAGTGGCTGACCCCTTTGTGAAAATTATGAGGTTTCGAAACCAGACTTAAAAGTGGTAATATTAGTTTGAACCTCTCTGATATCCATGTTCAGCGGATCAGCGTGAGCGTTTGCAGCTGATGAGCTGAATTTCATTTCTAATATCATTTTGAACCTTGTAATCTTTGAATTTGAGCCATATAACTCTGGAATTTGGACCTTGTAATATTTTGAGCTTTTGTGGTACAATGTTGAAATGGCATCGTATGAGACTCGTATATTGTAGCACTATTTTGACCTTAATATGCAATGGACTTAGATTTTTATTAACCATTCTGGAATCTATTTACCTTGTCGATCTCATAGCACACGATATGTATAGCGAAATCGACTGCGATCTTCAACATTATTGCACATAGTTGGTTTCTTCAACCATGTGCCCTGTAGAGCGCAGAATTAATTATCGCACTCGAGTGTCCATCATCACCCTTCTGTGTAGCTTTGACCTCATCACCCAGGGGTAAAATTATGACCGAAGTCATTCCACACACTTCGTTTTTACAAAGCTTTTTGCCAATAAACGCCCACAATTTTCCCCTCTTCTAGCCGACGCGTGGCCAAACTAGCCGGGTGGGAAGCTTGCGCGGTAAACTGCGCGATAGCGCAGGAACAGGCTCAACGACGATACATTTGGCACCTCTTCGAGCCCACGTGTGGTCCAACAAAACGCGTGCGGTGCCGTGTTGTCAGGCGTGCACTGGAATCCTCCGCTATGAATGTCGTGACAAGACGTGACGATTATAGGCCGACCCCCATTTATTACAACGACCATTTAACCCTTGTATCTCTTCAACATTCAACCATTTGATCGTGCCCCACCATTGCAAGAAGCACACCCACCATGACAAATTCTTAGAGGGGTATCCTGTGCGGCTCCAATGGCGCTCCGAGCGGCTGCTGTCGACGAGCAGCAGTTCACCATGCATGCCGTGGTGGACACCCACAGAAGGTTCACGGAGCTCTCGGTGGTGTACACCAACAACCCGGTCTGGGTGGAGCACTCCATCCACATCATGGAGTTGTTGCTTGCCGAGGAGAAGTACAAGGTGGTCGGGTTCGACCTCGAGTACACCCACGCTCGTGTCGGGTCTCGTCCCAAGGTCGTCGTTGCCTAGATGTGTGTGCGCAACCATGTCCTCATCTACCACTACTGCCTGGCCACAAGGCCTTGCGAGCGTTTCGCCAAGTTTGTCAACAACCCCCACTACGTGTTCACTACGGTGGACATCACCAATGATGTAAACGTGCTCAAGAATTCGGGCATCGCCTGCCAAAATCTTGTCGACATCCAGGGCCAATACAAGATCTGGGGCAGCAAGGAGCATGAGAAATACTCACTGGTTCACCTTGCCGAGGCCATCATCGACCCCTACTACAGAGACATGAAGGATTCCTGTAACAAGGACAAGCGTGCATGGCACTCGGCCTGGATGGAGAAACTCGACAAAGCTCACATCGTGTACGCAGCCAAGGAGGTGTACACGAGCTACGCCATGTACAAGCGGATCGTTGACATGAGGAAGTGCCTCCTTCCCCAAAATGGCCAGGGATCCAGCTGGGAGCAGAGCAATGGCAAGCGTCATCGCAACAATAAGTAGATGATTAGATGCTCGTTTCTCCTAGTTTAGTATGCATGTAATTGCTTACTTTGGTGTGTGGAAATATTATGTGTGTAGTCACGTGTGTAATTGTATGCTTAATTTGGTTTTGTAATGTTGTCTTTTTAAGTATATATGTTGAGGCTCTGTAGACAGAGCAAATCACATCGCACGTGGACTAAACAATGGAACCCGTCGGTGATGATTTCATCAATCACTAACAATTGTATACCAGCAATCGTTTGCTCACAACACACACGGCTTGTTAACAGGAATCGTCTGTGTTGTGGTCGGTCTTCCCACATGTTTCTGATTACAGACCTGTTTGTCGCGTATCACGCACATCTTGTTAACTTGAACCGTTTCTGTTCTCTTGGCTCAACGCAAACAGTTCATCCGAGTGAACTGTATGCCGTAGATCGCACATGCCTTCATCTGGCTGCCCGTTTCTGTTGTTCCGCCTCATCACAAACAGTTTATCCGAGTGAATTGTATGCCGTATATCGCACACGCCTTCATCTGGATGCCCGTTTCTTTTGTTCTGCCTCATCACAAACAGTTCATTGAACTGAACTGTATGCCCCGCATCGCACACGCAACTAAAATCTGAACCATGTTTAATGTATCCGCCATCGCAAATGTTTTGCATCTTTTTTGACGGTTATTTTGCATCACCGTCTGCGATTAATGCATCAAACACAGTTTCGTCAAAGGGTCTCTGATCGTAGTGTCGCATTAGTAGCATCCTGAAGTAGTGTTGATACCTGAAAATCCTAACGTGGTGGGGGTGGGAGGGTATAGGCCAATCAACTTAGTGCATACCTTTCCAAGGCTTGTCTCTAAACTACCATTAGTTAGGCTTAGGCCCCGGATGGTGATTTGTTAGTGCAAACTCATCAACTTTTATTAAGGGGTGAAATCTTCATGAGAACTTCACTCTGGTTTGGCAATTTGCACAAGATTCATCAGAGGAAAAGCTAAACATGTGATTCTCAAACTAGACATCTCCCGTGCATTTGAATTCCTTTCTTTGTTTTCCTCTTTGAGATTCTCCATGAAAAATGTTTCTCTGGAAGATGGGTGAAGTGGATTGCAATTTTGTCTCCTTGGCAAGCACTCTGAGTGGTTGCAGTGGCATTGGGGGAAACAATGTTGTGCAAGTCACTATATTTAGGCAGGGTGATCACATCTCACCACAGATCTTTGCCATTGCGATGCATGCATTGATCTCGCTCATGCAAGGATGTTCACTTTTGAACTGTTTATATATCTATGCCAACGAGATTATCTTGTTCATCAGGCCATCTCGAATTGACCATAACTTTGCAAGAAAGGTGATGAATATCATCTGAATGGCCTTTGGTCTGCAAATCAATTATGTAAAATCCTTGGTTATTCTTATCTGTGTAGAAGACTGAGGCAGAGAGTTAGTGGTTGCTTCTCTACCTTGTATATTGACTAGTTTTAAATAAAAATATCTTGTTTTGTAACTTTCTATGGGATGTCAGCCAAGTCTAAATGGCAGCCCGCTCTTGATAAAATTATGAAACTTTTTCCATCATGGCAAAAAGGATGATCTAACTCGGAGGGCATTTGACCCTAGTTAACATTGTGATCTATGCTAAACCCACACACCATATATTAGTTGTCAAGATGGTTGCCGAATCATGCGATCGATCAGAGGAAATAAGGTCCTATGCGGGCGCTTAGGACAGGCGCTAGGATTATTTTCCCTGCCAATTAGCAGTTAATCGGTTGAATCCTGGTGTTGCGCAAGGCGTCGATGCAAGGTGTTGCGTTGAGCGCTTGCTCCTTTTTCTGCCTGCGGGAAGCACTCGACTATTTAATTTACTCAACAGAATAAGCGTCCACCGTTGCATGCGAGGGCCCTTAGGTGCTTTTTCTATTTTACTATCTTTATGTTTTTTTGCTGGTAAGCGCCTGTATAAGCGGTTGGCATTGTAGATGCCCTAATGTGTTGTTGGGAAACATAGTAGAAAACACACAAAAAATCCGTGCCTACGGACACCCAAGATCAATATGAAGGTGCATAACAGGTTGGGATCACGAACGTTACCGTCACCGAGTTGAAGAGGAAGATGAACGTGTCGGTGTAGATCGTATTTGGAGTCCCTCGAACCGTCTATGAACGTTTCCCCAAACTGTCCACGAATAGTCCCTCGAACCGAATACCGAAAGCATGGCTTCTCTACTTGGTTGCAAGCATGCCAGCATTTGCGTCGTTGCGGTGCTTGCGGGGCGGGTCACCGCCGCGGCCGTCGAGCCCCCCTCTCGCCTCAGGTGACTAAATTCGCTCGAAAACGACACCGAAAGTCGCTCGATTTGTCGCCAAAGTGCAAGCAACGCGACGAAGGTTAATGGAGGAAAGAGGGATGGGAAGCCAAAATCGTCCCGGAGCCGGCATATATACCAGAATCGCAAGCGGTTTACGGCCTCCCGTAACGATTTTACGAGCCGGGCCGTTTTTACCGGACCTAGTGTTGCCGGATGTTTTGACCGTCCCGTAGAGCCGTCAGAAAAATGCGACCCAAGGACGTTATACAGGATGTGCTAGAGATGCTCTCATATTTCTTCTTCTTTTTTTGAGGGAATGCTCTCTCTCTTCTTTTTTTTTTTTTTGAGGGAGTACATAGCAAAACGAAAGGAAGAACGCGGTCGAAGAAAAGGGGCATGTGTACACAATTAAACCACCGGGGGACAAATAGGAAAATGGTATCGACTTCGTTTTGCCTCCTCACTGTTTTGAAGCACAGGAAGTCACCGATCGCCACTTCGCCAGTGACATGAATCTTGCGAAGTAAACCACCCACGTTCCCCCCTCGTCCCACAACCGACGCGCACACGATGTCCTCGCCTGAGGCAGAGACCTCGCCGCCGTCCACCGTGTCCTGCGCAACGCCTCGGCCGCTGGCAACCGCGCCATCCCTGAGGCCCGCACTCCTCCGCGCGGCGCGAAGCGGCGACGAGCGGCGGCTCGTGAAGGAGCTCCTCGCGGACCCGTCCGCGCCCGACCTCGAGACCGCTACCACCGCAGGAGGCAACACGCTCCTGCACGTGGCCGCTTCCGGCGGGCACGCGGCACTCGCGGCGCTCCTCCTCCGCCGCGCCTCTGGCCTCCTCGCCGCCTGCAACGCCGCTCTGGACACGCCGCTCCACCTCGCTGCTCGCGCCGGGGCCCACAAGGTCGCCGCCCTCCTCATTGCTTCCTCCCCCTCCACCTCGTCCTTGCGCGCCCTCACCCGCGCCACCAACAAGCGCGGCGAGACGGCGCTTCACGACGCGGTGCGGGGCGGGCACGAGGCCGCGGCGCGTGCGCTGGCCGCCGCGGACCCGGGGCTCGCGGGGCTGTGCGGTGGCGCGGGGGAGACACCGATTTACATGGCAACGGCCGCAGGATCACTTGGGATGGTGCGCGCTCTTGTGAAGTCGTATAAGAACGACGACGCCGACGAAGATGAGGCGCCAAAATTGTGTTCGTGCACGGGCCCGGGAAGGCGCACGGCGCTGCACGCCGCTGTCCTCACGAGTAACGGTGAGTGCCTGATGAGACATCGCCTTGTATTTAGTTGGTTATTGCCTTATTGGCAACTCTGCAAGATGCTTGTCTGAAGTATTTTCTTCACCTGTAATTGACTGGAATAATCTTTAATTGGACTATAGCTCAGTTGAGATTAGAAATTACTTCTAAATCAAGCGGTAGGGTACTCTTTCTTGGTTCTCTTTAATATAACAATTTGCTTTCAGGTGATTCTGTTTTGAATTTTAGTGTAGGTTAGGTTCTGCTCTGTTTGATTCTGCTTTACATTTCAGTAGAGAAAAAAAGAAGTTATAGGCTAGGTTCACACTTGTACTCAACTAGTAAATTCGAACAGTACCAACTAGCAATGTTGGGTTCGGGGTATCTGGGTCGCATTGAGCAAGCTGTCAAGAGTAAGGCCAACTCCACCGCACGACCCCAAATTGTCCGGGTCTGTCCGTTTGAGGTAAAACGGACAGATCAGACGTCCCAACGCGCGACCCTATCCTAAAAAAACGTCCGTTTCTGGTCCGCCCCGACCCATCCTGGGAGCAAAGTTGGTCTGGGTTTGGGTCTGAAACGGACACGGGCGGACGAATCTTGCGTGCTCCTCGTCCGGGTAGTGTCCTCTGCATGTGAGGCCTGACCCACCTGTCATCCTCTCTCTCCACTGGCCCACCATGAGCACCCACCACCTCTCTCCACCTTTTTTCCAGTCTCTTCTCTGCTCCATGCACACTACCCATGCCGATGCCGAGGCTCGTGGTCCGGCTGCTCCGGCGCCGCCACGGGAGGGAGCACGGCC
>NC_057798.1:256608459-256614824 GCF_018294505.1 Triticum aestivum | reverse complement strand
GCGCGACCGGCCGAGCGGCGAGCACAGCGCGAGGGCGGTGACGGGCCCGAGGGTGGCTCGCGGCGAGCGCGGGCGTACTCGGCGTGTGCCTTGCCGAGGCAGACAGTTTGGGGTAGTTGCCGCGCTGGACGCCTCCACGCAGAGCCGGACATGCGTGTCCGTTTTGCTACCTATTGCCACCCCAAACGGACGAAATCCAGACAAAGCGGACGTCCGTTTGGGGTCGTGTGGTGGAGTTGGCCTAACATTATTGATTTTGGCTAGTGGGGTATGTGTTGGTAGGCACTTTAGTGTCTGTGGCGTTATAGGATCTGACTGTAATGATTTTTTTTTCTTTTTTTTTTTGAGATGGAGACACTCTGATGACTGGCATGCACTAGAGTTTGGTATAGTACTACTGAAATGAGTAGTGTGGCTCATGAGACCAAAAAATTTAATATGTAAAAAAGAACCTATATTCCGATTGAAAAGGATATCTAAGTATGGAATGATGGAAATGTATACCAGCATGTGTAAATATAATGGGAATTTTCTTGAAGTAATTTAATTATGGAATCTACGCGAGTTAAGAACAAGATAGATAGGATCAAAGGATAGGATGGGGTTTTCCTTTTTAGGATCAGAAGATAGAGTGGAACTTGGCGGAAAACTTTACAAAACATGTAGTCGTATTGACTTAATCATTATAGATAAAAGCTTCCGTATCTAAGTCTATTGAAGATTTGATAACTTGTAAACTGCAAATCAAATCAAAAGTTCAGTCTAATATTGGTATTCGCTGTGACTTCTGAACGATTTTGATATTTTATCTGCATTTGAATATGGGAAATAGCCTGCTACCCCTAGGGACAGCCACCCCCTCTAATTTCATCGTGCGAACACTTAATTTAGGTGTATAGTAAGTGTAGTGTTAATCAATCTTAATAGTTGTATGGTAACTATACAGTTTTCCTGCAAAAAGTAGAGTTGATAAATCTTCTTGGTTGTATATCCATAGGTAAGACATCAATACCATGGGCTGTTTTTCTTAAGTTTGTAGTAGAAGATAGGACATACATGTAAGCATACATAGTTAAGATACCATGTGTATTGTTTACCTCAGAACTCTGTTCATCTTTGTAATTGACATCATAAAGTGATTTTTGAATTTTGAAAGTTCGTCATTGTTCCTGATTGGTGCTTGAGTGACATATTTGATCAGTTACTTACCTTTGTTTTGTTTGCATCTTTCCTAGTTTACAGAACAATCAATACATTTACACATTGTTTGGTTCACGTTGAATATCCTGTGAATATGTATAGAATGACATTTTTTTTTCTTTCAAAAGACAACAAGGGTTATATTCATTGCAGCACTAGTTTATTGTTAAATTTAAAAAAAATTATTTTATTGTTTATTCTAAATAGTATCTTCCTAGAATGTTAAATTGGATTTTGTGTAGTTGACATAGTTACTAAGTTTTTAGTAACAGAAATGACACAGGAACTGTTGCAGTGGAATCCGGCACTTGTGAAAGAAGTTGATGATTCAGGAAGCACTCCTCTTCATTATGTTGCATCTGCTGGAAACATTTCTGCATTGAAGCTGTTACTGAGATATGATACTTCTCCAGCATATGTCCCAGATTCAAATGGATTGTTTCCTGTACATGTTGCTGCTAAAATGGGGTATGGTCAACTAATCTATGAACTCTGCAAACACTGCCCAGATTCTGATGAGAAGCTTGATGGTAAAGGAAGGAACTTTTTACATATTGCTGTTGAGTATAAGAAATGGAAAGTTGTTTGGCATTTCTGTGGTACCCCAGAGCTCGAAAGAATGGTGAATGTCATGGATTATGAAGGGAATACAGCTCTGCATCTTGCAGTCAAGAATGCAGACCAGATGATAGTAAGCCTTCTGATGGCAAATAAAAGTGTACAGCCAAATATAGTGAACAACAAGGGCCTCACTGCCTTAGATCTTGCGGTACTGGCAACTGACAAAGGGATGAGTTATACGCTGGTAATCTTCTTGAGCCTACCAAATCTATTCTTCTTGGCACAGTTTAATGTGTATTCTTGTTTGGCTGTAGAACATTTCCAGTTCAGCTGCTTTGTTTTTCTGAAATGTTGATTTGTTCTGATAGAATCCACAGGTCATTATACTTCGCTGTTTAGCATGGACAGGAGCTGTCCTTACTCCGCGTCGCCTGGATCATTTCATAGATGAGTTCCACATTGGGAAAGCCTCTGGGAACGAGCTAAAGAAATTCAGCAACATTGCGCAGAATTTAGTAGTTGGCTCCGTCCTTGTCTCAACAGTCACGTTTGCAGCAGTATTCACTCTACCCGGTGGCAACATATCTGACGGTCATCCGCATGCTGGTGCACCAATTTTGTCACATAGATACACCTTCAAGGCATTTGTGATGGCAAACACACTTGCATTTGTGGGCTCCACGTTGTCCACCATCTGGCTCACCTATGCTGGTTCGGATCATGTTCATCCACTGCTTCGTGCACTCTACATGTTCTTCTCTGTAGTTTGCATGGAGCAGGCGACAAGAGGCATGGTTGCAGCATTTGCACTAGGAGCTTATGTTGTCTTGAGCCCAGTTAGTGAGCGAATCGCCATTGTGGTATGCATGTCTACCATCGCTACTCTCTTGCTCCGCAACCCATCTAATTGGCAGCTAGGCTTCCTGTTTATGCCGATAAAAAGGCGATTGGGGTGGAGAGGAGCTTTTAAGGCTCATTTGCCTCAACAAACAAGGAGTCGTCTTACAGTAGGTATCGGCTCCAATTTTGCGTGTTTAATCCTGCGGAGGATGCTTGGTATGCTATTTACATACAGCTTCATCTTTCTACTGGCATTGCTATGAAATGCAATGGGTGTGCCTTGGTGTAACAACTACGTTCGTATTGTATATATAGAAGTATTCGATGTTGTTTGTAATGTCATCCGTGCTTGTATTTTCTTTTTTCATGCCTTGCAGTGACATAGTTCGAACACTATTCAAGAGTCTCCAATGGTGTGAGAAAAGCAATTCTACCTTGCACGGGATATCCAATGCATGGTTCAAACCATCCATTTGCTTAGCATTCAGATCTGTATATTTGTAGTCTTGTGTATCTTATTGTTTATTAGCCCATTATGTCACATCATCAATGTCACCTTTATGCCGTGCACTGCATTGACCAGGATTCCTCCAACTTCTCTCACACTGACAAGCAATAATACACTCGTCCATGCTTTTTCATATGATATTAAATATTGAATCTACTTTATTTTTGGCAAGTTCAATTTATGATGCATTAGTTTAAAATTCAAGTTCCAAAGACAAGATGAAACTGTACGAAACATAGTGATGATATGTTGTTGAACATGATGAACCACAGTGAAACAATATGATTGTTTTTGTGGAACATAATGAAACTTAATATTACAAATTTATAATAAACATTCGTGCGTATCAAGTTTTACCAGGTTTTCTCGTTTTTTTAAGTGTATCACTGTGTTTCATAGAGTTCCATGCTTCAGAAGTCGAAATTTAAAAATCATCAAAATCTATATATTCAAGATTGATCTTGTTTCAAAGCCCTTGTTACATTGAACGCAGATGTGCAAATGGATCATAAATCCGACTTTATGTTCAATACATATTGACCCTTTTAACTTCTCAAGAAAAACTGAATTTGTATCTAAAGAGTTAACTGGGCTAATTAACAAGTATGATACGAAGGTTTTGTCTTTGCATTACATGGCATCAGTTTGTGCTCGAAGGATCAAGGGTAACTAACGTGTGCCGAAGATCGTCATTGAGAAAATGATAGGAACAAGAAGCAAGGACAAACGTGGCACCAGTTTATGCCCAAAGGCAACGCCTGTCGCTCAATCTGAGGTCGCCGTTGGGTTTCCACCACTGGTGGAGTCCGTGCGCGTCGCTGTCCATGCTGGAGTAGTGGAGTTCCTCCAGAGCGTCGCCGACGGCAGGAGGTGCGGCCGCTCCTTCTCCTTGCCAACCGCGGAGAAGAGCATGTCACGGTACGACAGTGTCCTCGCCGACTTGGCCACGCCATGGAAGCGCTCCTCCAACTGCTCCCGCTGCTCGAAGTAGTCGATGAAGCCCTGGCAGATGGGGTCCCTGTCGTGCACGTACAGCTTCGGCTCCCACGCCGACAGCTGCTCGAACAGCTTCTCCATGCGCTTCCGGTGCGGGCTCAGGACCAGCCCGAGGCCGGCCTTGACGAGGTTGCTCGTGGCGTACAGGTCCTTCCTCAGCCCCTCGGACGGGAGCAGCCTGTTGATCGCCGGGGCCAGCGACACCTGCGGCGGGTTGAAGAGGAAGGTCGGCCGGCTGAACCCCTGCTCCGACATCATGGCCCTCCCGACGTCCAGCGCCAGCGACGCGCCGAGGGAGTGCCCCGTGAGCCAGACGGCGCGGTTGTCGGCGCCGACGGTCGCCAGGAGCGTGTCCACCGCCTGGTGCGCGCGCTGGGAGCGCTTGCAGTCCGGGAGCGTGTTGACCATGATCTTGAAGTCGAGGCACAGGTCCTGTATCGCCTTGGGGTGCAGCATCATGGTCCCTCAGAAGGCCACGACGTACTGCGGAGCCGAAGGGTGGCGGCGCCCGCCCGCCGGGGCGACGTGCTCGTAGATGGCGCCGAAGATGAACTTGTCGCCTTTGTGCTTGTAGGACTCGTCCGTGAGCACCTTGACAAGGCGGAACTGGAAGCTCTCCCACCACGGCGGCGCGAGCGCCTCCGCGTGCACCCTGCACCTGGTTCTGTCGTTCTCGAGGATGTAGGTGCCCTTCACGATGCAGGCGGCGACGCACCGCCGGTGCTCCTCGTTGTTCCTGTGGCATGGATGTAGATTAGTTGATGCAATACACATGCACCTAGCTAGCTTGCGCACAAATGGACTCGAATGCACGACGAGTACCATCGACTGAGCGCATACAACATACCAGTCAATCGTCATTACACGAGGGTGGCCGGCGCCCACTGTGGACATGATGTGCGTCGGCCCGGAGACGTCGAAGCGATCGGCGACGTCGACCTTGGAAGCCATTGGTCAACGCCGTCGGGAGGCAGTCCTGACTCCGGATTTGTTGGGAACGACGGATCAAGCCTCCCCTGCTTTGCCACGAAAACTACTCCTACGAGGTGCATATATGTACTGTGTGTTTGACGCTTAAAATTGGCACAGTCATAAAATTAGCTTAGGTTATATCAAGACAACTTATGATTGGAAGTCATCTTGGAATGTCTCTCTTCGAGAAGATCAAGATGGATATGAAGATGGTCTAAAACGGAGCTCGGATGCAAAAGTTATGACAAGTTCAGAGATGCTCATATTGACATCAGATTATGAAATGGCCAGGAACTCAATTAAGATGGCCTCGGATGAAAATGTATCAACACGAAAGTTATGCGTCTCGTCGAAACGGTTGATTTTGATATAAAAATCATCTTAATCCGAGGTCGTATGCAACCTGTGGAAGCAAAACAAGGTCAGAAACAGAAGCTACGGAGTAATTTCGGACCGGCCGAGTTGATTTGATCAGTGAGACCGAGTTGGTCCGAAAATTTACCAGAGAGTTGGCAATGTTGACTCGGTAGGACCGAAGCAAACCAATCGGTGAGACCAAGTTGATCCGAAAAATTACAGAAGGATACAGAGAGTTGGCAACGTTCACTCGGTGGGACCGAAATGAACCAATCGGTGAGACCGAGTTGGTCCGAGAAATTACCAAAGATTCCTGTCCGAGTTAGGTTATGGTTTTTGATGTTTTGGACGGAATTTTTAGTCCTTTTCTTGTACGGGAAGTCCAGCCGCCTCATAAATAGATGAGAGGTGATGGCCGATTGAACAATACACAATCACAAACACATCTACAGCTTTTTCATCTACGTCTTGTCCCTCCTCGTTCTTACTCCCTCGTTCTTCGTTGCTTTTCGTGTTGGAGAGCTGCGAATCGCGAGGCTCTAGGGGCGGCTTGACCGACCTAGGGCAGCCCATAGCCGTTGCACTCCCCGACGGGGTCCCTCCCAGAAGTGTAGGGTTTCGGGTCCTCAAAAGCTCTCGTCGGTCGACCTGCGAATTGCGCTTCCGGTGAGACTCCTTCGACGTGAGCTGCGGTGCATCACCCCCGGTGTCGAGGGTACACGTGACGTGTTCGTGTGCGAACACTGTGTCCGAGCAAGACTTTAGAATTACAAGTAGTACTACTAATGATTCTTTTTGCAAGTTGCAACTTTGCGATTGTTTCTAAAAAAAATGTCCACTACTGTTTTTTTACAGATAAGTCCACTGATGTTAGCTCTAACTGCATAAAACAAGATGTGCTCTTAAGTCGTGACCCAGTCAAATGCCGCAT
>NC_057798.1:256595889-256608229 GCF_018294505.1 Triticum aestivum | reverse complement strand
CGCTATTTTTTTTTGGCTTGCCCCCGTGTCCAGCGCAGGCTTCGCCCCCCTATCCTTGCCCACCCCCATTCTCATTAACGTGTAAGCTTCAGCCCATGTACAGCCCATTACATGCTAAAATAAAAAAAATCAGCACAAAAGAAAATTGCCTAACAGGCCATCATGGAAGGAAAAGAGGCCTGCTAATTACAACACGCAGCCACGACCTGATTACGCTCTCCCCTATCGCTAATCTCTCCAAGCCGCCGCCGCTATCGAAACTGACGCCTGATATGGCTGCTGCGACCAGATCTCTTCTTGGGGTCACCATGGAGAGAAGCGGAGAGGGGAAGGGATCGCCGGGATACGTGGGTGTCGATCCACGCACATGTTGCCGGTTCCCAGCAGAGAGGACGCATGGATGAACAACAACCACAAAAGGGGAAAAGGTAATTGTTTCTCGCTTCAGATTGGTTCTTTGCTTTAAAAATTATAGAAGTATAATCAGACAGGTTTAGAATCAGTTATAACATTCCTACTTGTGCTTGTGTAAACATGAAGATGAATAAGAGAGCAGGATCGATTCATAAATTTTCGATTCAGGTTTTGGGATTGGGTTCAGTCAGTGAAGTCCGTCTTGCCAATTCCAATAAATAATATAAGATTAGGTAAAATATTATTTACCCACATTGCATTACTACAAATTATTCTTTGATAAGTTTATCCGGTGTTTCTAGTGTTGTGATTTTTTTTTCATTTGTCAATTTTCTATCAAGTTTGATCATGTGAATGCAATGAACAGACACAAAAAGGGTATGTTGACACCATGGCATCTCCATTAGACCAGACCCTAATTTTTTTACAACATAGCCATTGCGTATGAGACTTGGTGTGAAACCTCGCCCCCCCTATGTCGAAATCCTGGCTCTGTCCCTGCTTATCACATTGGGTTGTTCGGAACCACCACTTACATCGATGGTGGCACCAATATTTAGTGTTTTTCTTTAGTTTCTATCTTTCGAGGATGCACATATACTAGTGTAATGAACTAATGATTGTCTCTTGTCTTATCTTGTACTAAGTCACATCATACAATTCTCAGCAACGGTGATATGTTTACCTTGCGGGGATTGTAGTATACCTGTATTCTGCAGTTGCAGATACCTAGTCCCCTAGGTTTGTAAGCAAGTAGATATTCTCCCATTGGTTGACTGCCAGCTGAATCACAATACATCATTGTGAAAGGAGCTATGCACCCCTCCTTGCAGATAATATATGACCGCATCATATACATGGAGAGACTAGAGAGGCAAGAGTACATAATCATGGATTTACTCTCATTGGAGGTGAATCTTCCGTGCCACAACTTCGGACTTCAATGCAACACCCTTCATAAGTGGGTCAATGTCCCGGATTTGGATCGACGTCCCCAAGTATACGATGGGGAAGAAGGATAACCTACAACTAAGGTTGTCCTCAATCCAATGTTGATCCCCAGACAAAAACCCCATGATCACAACTTGACTCTTATCAAAGTTCATCTTAAGGCCCGACATGGCCGCAAAGAGGACGAGAAGGAACTTAAGATTGATGATATCCAGATCTAACCCCTACGTCATGATCATCATATCATCCACATACTGGAGCACACCTCTTGCAGGGATAATATGACCAACCACACCTTAGATGTGGTCGGCCATCCTAACTTTATCCAGGATGGCTACCAAGGCGGCAACCACAAGTTAAAGAGGAGGAGGGAAAATATGATGCTCCTGCCTCACCCCACTTTAAGACCTACATAGGGGCATACCTCCGCATTAACATTGATGGAGATGCTACCACTCATTACCATCTGCATGATCCATCAACATCAAGGATCATTGAACCCCCTCTGCTTAAGAACTTTGCGGAGAAAGGACTAGTCTGAGCGATCGTAGGCCTTTTGGGAACCCATCTTAAGGAACAGACCTTTATGGCGCTGAACCTTAACCCCCTAAACGGTTTCATGAAGCGCCAAGATCCCATCATGAATAAGATGCCCATAAGAAAGGCGAACTAGTAAGGGCGAGTGGTGTTCTAAAATATAATAAAATAAAAAAGCCTAAAATTGAAAATGAAACATGAAAAGAAAAAATGTTGTACAAAATCTGACATAAAAATGGCTCACAACATGTGTGCTACTGAGAGCCCATGTGTGATGCACTCCGCATCTAGATGTCAACAATTCGCAAAAGGGCGCTAAGGTGCACCAACCCATTTAGTGTTCAACATTGTAGGGTGTGATGCCTATGGTATTTGATTTTTTTCGATATTATTAGTTTACAGAGGGTTATTTAGTTTTCTAAAAACAATAAATTATTATTTTACAAAGGGAAGACTTTTTTGAAAAATTGAGAACACTTTTTGGAAAAAATGAACATTTTTAAAACTTTTGTGAATTCTTTTTTAGGAGAAACATAAACATTTTCTATAAAAGTGAACATATTTTCAAACTTCTATGAATTATTTTAAAATTTTATGAACATTTAAAAATATCAGGCTTTTTCAAAGAAAAAGACTAAAAATAAATGGAAAGGAAGAAGGGGAAAAAGGAAAGGTAGTAGAGAAAACAAGAAAAGAAAGAAAAATGAAAAACCAGAATAGAAAATTATAGAACGTTTCTACAACAGGACCCAAACTTTCCTAAACCTAGAAACAAACTAACACTAATTGGGCCAACCCATCGCCTCTCGCTATGTGTGTTAGGTTGACAATTTGCCGCAATAAGGAGATGTTGCTAGCGGAGCATACACGTAGATGAGTCGAGCGGGCAAGGTAGATCATGGATGGACGAACAAGGATGGCTGATTCTTCAACGCCAACCCAACTACTTTATCGGGCCCCTCAATCTTTCTTGCTTCTCCATCGGGCATGTGCGATGATAGCATATCATATTCCTCATGTAGGACGAGGAGTGTCGACCGAACACACACCCTCTCCCATACCTGTACAACATCTAGGTGGGTCGACCACTAATGTTTCGGTGTCTGACAGTTTTAGGAACGTGCCAAAACATTTCAGTCGACAGTTTCCAGATTTGTTTTTAGGAGAAGGCCATTTGGCTCATATTCAACTTAAAACAGAGTTACATCATCCAAAATGTCTGGAAGTAAAAAAACTGGGTTTAGGGGGGGGGGTTGTTTTTGTATTTTCCTCTGGGTTTCATCCTTCTTTTTCTCTCTTTTTCCCTTTCCATTTTTCTTTTTCTTTCTTTTGTTTTTCTTCTAGTTTTTTCATTTCCTTTTTCCTTTTTGCTAATTTGTTTTATTAATTTTAGAGTTTGGAACACATTTTCAGTTAGCAAAAAAAATTCCAATCTGCAAACGTTTCTAGTTTGCAAACCTTTTTTTAAATTGGAAACATTTTACCAAAGTCGTAAAATATCTTTTTTAAAATCAGAAATTAAAAAAATGTTCATATTTTAAAATATTATCCAATTTTTGAAAAAAGTTCCTGTATCAAACTTTTTCCGGAAATCCGAAAAAAGAGAATTTTAAAAATTGTTCGCTTCTTCTCAAAAAAGTTTGAAAATTTTAAAAAGTTCATAATTTCAAAAAACATGTTTGCATTTTAAAATTTTGCTCACAAACTAAAAAAATGTTTGGGAATGGAAAAACTATTGCCATTTTCAAAATTTGATCACAAATGAAAAAATGTTCATATTTTAACAGAAAAAAGTGCACTCTGTATTTATTTATAAATTAAAAAATGTCATGTTTTAAAAAATAGTAGTGTTTTCAAACAATTGTTCGTAATTTCAAAAAATGTTCATGTGTCGTAATTTGTTTTCCTGATTCTTTTTTTCTTTTCTCTCCTTTTCTTGTTCTTTCCTTTTGATTTACTTTTTTCAGTTTTAAAGTTTATTTATGTTTTTTACAAAAATGTCACTGATTTTTGAAATTTGTTAAAGTAAACTGTTTGTGTTTTTCATAAAGTGTTCAAAACTACGAAAAATGTTCCAATTTTTGTTTTAAAATAATGAATTAAAAAAACAGGAATTTAGAAAATGTTTGCAATTCTAAAATTTTGTTAAGAAGTTCAAAAAATGTTCCTGCATTCAATTGTTGACCATATTTTAAAAAAAAAACTAAAAATATTAGGGAATTTCTAAAAATGCCCCTGTTTATCAAAATTTGTTTGCATATTCAAAATTCTCATGATTTTCAATTTTGTTCACAAATACAAATAAGGTTTGGGGAATTTCCAAAAATGTTCATGTTTTGTAAAAATGTATTGCAAATTCAACAATGCTCGTGCTTTTAGAAACTTTTTCGAAATTCCATAAAATATTTGTTTTTACAAATTTTGTTCATAAATTCAAATAATGTTCGGGAATTTCAAAAACTTTTTGTGTTTTTAGAAAAGAATGGGTTTTGAAAATGTTCAAATTTTTAATAACGTTTATGTTTTAAAATCATGGTCAATGTTTAAAATATTTTTGAAATTTGGTTCTTACATTCAAAAAATATTTGGCATTTCAAAATTCTTCACATTTTTATCAAGAAAACTTTTCAATTAGTTCTGATTTTTTATATATCAACGTTGTTGTGTGTTCTTATATTTTCCGTGCTATACGAGTGGCGGGGTCCCGAGCTAGAGCTCTCACGAGCTAGTCCCCTTTTGCAGTATTTTTACGTTGCTCGTTACAATTTTTTTTGCGTCCAAAACATGCTTGCTTTATTCAACAGAAACGTTCATAGGAATACAATTCAAAGATGGGGGGTTTATAAGCCACACATGGCGCCCCAAACCTAGACCGAAAGCATGTTTGGCGAGGCTATGAGCCTCTTGATTTGAGTCGCGCCCTTCGAAGATGAAGGTGTTGGGGAACGTAGTAATTTCAAAAAAATTCCTACGCACACGCAAGATCATGATGATGTATAGCCACGAGAGGGGAGAGTGTTGTCCACGTACCCTCATAGACCGAAAGCGGAAGCATTAGCACAATGCGGTTGATATAGTCGTACGTCTTCACGATCCGACCGATCAAGTACCAAACGTACGACACCTCCGAGTTCAGCACACGTTCAGCTCGATGACGTCCCACGAACTTCGATCCAACAGAGCTTGCGGGAGAGTTTCGTCAGCACGACGGCATGATGAAGGTGTCGATAATGCTACCGACGCAGTGCTTTGCCTAAGCACCGCTACGATATTACTAAGGTGGAATATGGTGGAGGGGGGCACCGCACACGGCTAAGAGATCAAGAGATCAATTGTTGTTGTGTCTAGAGGTGCCCCCTGCCCCCGTATATAAAGGAGCAAGGGGGAGTGGGTGGCCGGCCAGGAGAGGCGCGCCAGGAGGAGTCCTACTCCCACCGGGAGTAGGACTCCCTTCTTTCCTTGTCCAAGTAGGAGAGGGGGAAGGAAGGGGAGAGAGGAGAGGAAGGAAAGGGGGGCGCCGCCCCCCCTCCTTGTCCTATTCGGACTAGAGGGGGAGGGGCGCGCGGCCTGCCCTGGCCGCCCCTCCTCTGTTCCACTTTGGGCCCATGAGGCCCATTAACCCCCCCGGGGGTTACGGTAACCCCTCGGTACTCCGGTATACATCCGATAACCCCCGGAACCATTCCGGTGTCCGAATATAGTCGTCCAATATATCAATCTTCATGTCTCGACCATTTCAAGACTCCTCGTCATGTCCGTGATCACATCCGGGACTCCGAACTATCTTCGGTACTTCAAAACACATGAACTCATAATATAACCGTCATCTAACTTTAAGCGTGCGGACCCTACGGGTTCGAGAACTATGTAGACATGACCGAGACACGTCTTCGGACAATAAACAATAGCGGAACCTGGATTCTCATATTGGCTCCTACATATTCTACGAAGATCTTTATCGGTCAAACCGCGTAACAACATACGTTGTTCCCTTTGTCATTGGTATGTTACTTGCCCGAGATTCGATCGTCGGTATCTCAATACCTAATTCAATCTCGTTACCGGCAAGTCTCTTTACTCGTTACATAATGCATCATTCCATAACTAACTCATTAGCTACATTGCTTGCAAGGCTTATAGTGATGTGCATTACTGAGAGGGCCCAGAGATACCTCTCCGACAATCGGAGTGACAAATCCTAATCTCGAAATACGCCAACTCAACATGTACCTTGGGAGACACCTGTAGAGCTCTTTTATAATCACCCAGTTACGTTGTGACGTTTGGTAGCACACAAAGTGTTCCTCCGGTAAACGGGAGTTGCATAATCTCATAGTTGTAGGAACATGTATAAGTCATGAAGAAAGCAATAGCAACATACTAAACGATCAAGTGCTAAGCTAACGGAATGGGTCAAGTCAATCACATCATTCTCCTAATGATGTGATCCCGTTAATCAAATGACAACTCATGTCTATGGTCAGGAAACACAACCATCTTTGATCAATGAGCTAGTCAAGTAGAGGCATACTAGTGACACTATGTTTGTCTATGTATACACACAATTCACACATGTATTATGTTTCCGGTTAATACAATTCTAGCATGAATAATAAACATTTATCATGATATAAGGAAATAAATAATAACTTTAGTATTGCCTCTAGAGCATATTTCCTCCAGTCTCCCACTTGCACTAGAGTCAATAATCTAGATTACACAGTAATGATTCTAACACCCATGGAGCCTTGGTGCTGATCATGTTTTGCTCGTGGAAGAGGCTTAGTCAACGGGTCTGCAACATTTAGATCCGTATGTATCTTGCAAATCTCTATGTCTCCCACCTGGACTTGGTCCCGGATGGAATTGAAGTGTCTCCTGATGTGCTTGGTCCTCTTGTGAAATCTGGATTCCTTTGCCAAGGCAATTGCACCAGTATTGTCACAGAAGATTTTCATTGGTCCCGACGCACTAGGTATGACACCTAGATCGGATATGAACTCCTTCATCCAGACTCCTTCATTTGATGCTTCCGAAGCAGCTATGTACTCCGCTTCGCACGTAGATCCCGCCACGACGCTTTGTTTAGAACTGCACCAACTGACAGCTCCACCGTTCAATATAAACACGTATCCAGTTTGTGATTTAGAATCGTACGGATCAGTGTCAAAGCTTGCATCGACGCAACCATTTACGACTAGCTCTTTGTCACCTCCATAAACAAGAAACATATCCTTAGTCCTTTTCAGGTATTTCAGGATATTCTTGACCGCTGTCTAGTGATCCACTAATGGATTACTTTGGTACCTCCCTGCTAAACTTATTGATAAGCCTACATCAGGTCTGGTACACATCATTGCATACATGATAGAGCATATGGCTGAAGCATAGGGAACATCTTTCATTTTCTCTCTATCTTCTTTTGTGGTCGGGCATTGAGTCTGACTCAACTTCACACCTTGTAATACAGGCAAGAACCCTTTCTTTGCTTGATCCATTTTGAACTTTTTCAAAACTTTATCAAGGTATGTGCTTTGTGAAAGTCCAATTAAGCGTCTTGATCTATCTCTATAGATCTTGATGCCTAATAAGTAAGCAGCTTCACCGAGGTCTTTCATTGAAAAACTTTTATTCAAGTATCCTTTTATGCTATCCAGAAATTCTATATCATTTCCAATCAACAATATGTCGTCTACATATAATATCACAAATGCTACAGAGCTCCCACTCACTTTCTTGTAAATACAGGCTTCTCCAAAAGTCTGTATAAAACCATATGCTTTGATCACAGTGTTAAAGCGTTTATTCCAACTCCGAGAGGCTTGCACCAGTCCATAAATGGATCGTTGGAGCTTGCACACTTTGTTAGCACCTTTTGGATCGACAAAACCTTCTGGTTGCATCATAAACAACTCTTCTTCCAGAAATCCATTCAAGAATGCAGTGTTGACATCCATTTGCCATATTTAATAATCATAAAATGCGACAATTGCTAACATGATTCGGACAGACTTAAGCATCGCTACGGGTGAGAAAGTCTCATCATAGTCAATTCCTTGAACTTGTCGAAAACCTTTCGCAACAAGTCGAGCTTTGTAGACAGTAACATTACCATCAGCGTCAGTCTTCTTCTTGAAAATCCATTTATACTCAATGGCTTGCCGATCATCGGGCAAGTCAACCAAAGTCCATACTTTGTTCTCATACATGGATCCCATCTCAGATTTCATGGCCTCAAGCCATTTTGCGGAATCTGGGCTCATTATCGCTTCCTCATAGTTCGTAGGTTCGCCATGGTCAAGTAACATGACTTCCAGAATAGGATTACCGTACCACTCTGGTGCGGATCTTACTCTGGTTGACCTACGAGGTTCGGTAGTAACTTGATCTGAAGTTTCATGATCAATATCATTAGCTTCCTCACTGATTGGTGTAGTCGTCACAGGAACCGGTTTCTGTGATGAACTATTTTCCAATAAGGGAGCAGGTACAGTTACCTCATCAAGTTCTACTTTCCTCCCACTCACTTCTTTCAAGAGAAACTCCTTCTCTAGAAAGGATCCAAATTTAGCAACAAAAGTCTTGCCTTCAGATCTGTGATAGAAAGTGTACCCAATAGTCTCTTTTAGGTATCCTATGAAGACACATTTCTCTGATTTGGGTTCGAGCTTATCTGGTTGAAGTTTATTCACATAAGCATCGCAACCCCAAACTTTAAGAAATGACAACTTTGGTTTCTTTCCAAACCACAGTTCATAAGGCGTCGTCTCAACGGATTTTGATGGTGCCCTATTTAACGTGAATGCGGCCATCTCTAAAGCATAACCCCAAAACGATAACGGTAAATCAGTAAGAGACATCATAGATCGCACCATATCTAGTAAAGTACGATTACGACATTCGGACACACCATTACGTTGTGGTGTTCCAGGTGGTGTGAGTTGCGAAACTATTCTGCATTGTTTCAAATGTAAACCAAACTCGTAACTCAACTATTCTCCTCCACGATCAGATCATAGGAATTTTATTTTCTTGTTACGATGATTTTCCACTTCACTCTGAAATTCTTTGAACTTTTCAAATGTTTCGGACTTATGTTTCATTAAGTAGATATACCCATATCTGCTTAAATCATCTGTGAAGGTGAGAAAATAACGATACCCGCCGCGAGCCTCAATGTTCATTGGACCACATACATTAGTATGTATGATTTCCAACAAATCTGTTGCTCGCTCCATAGTTCCGGAGAACGGTGTTTTAGTCATCTTGCTCATGAGGCATGGTTCGCAAGTACCAAGTGATTCATAATCAAGTGATTCCAGAAGTCCATCAGTATGGAGTTTCTTCATGCGCTTTACACCAATATGACCCAAACGACAGTGCCACAAATAAGTTGCACTATCATTATCAACTCTGCATCTTTTGGCTTCAACATTATGAATATGTGTATCACTACTATCGAGATTCAATAAAAATAGACCACTCTTCAAGGGTGCATGACCATAAAAGATATTACTCATATAAATAGAACAACCGTTATTCTCTGATTTAAATGAATAACCGTCTCGCATCAAACAAGATCCAGATATAATGTTCATGCTTAACGCTGGCACCAAATAACAATTATTTAGGTCTAAAACTAATCCCAAAGGTAGATGTAGAGGTAGCGTGCCGACCGCGATCACATCGACTTTGGAACCATTTCCCACGCGCATCGTCACCTCGTCCTTATCCAATCTTCGCTTAATCCGTAGTCCCTATTTCGAGTTGCAAATATTAGCAATAGAACCAGTATCAAATACCCAGGTGCTACTGCGAGCATTAGTAAGGTACACATCAATAACATGTATATCACATATACCTTTGTTCACCTTGCCATCCTTCTTATCCGCCAAATACTTGGGGCACTTCCGCTTCCAGTGACCAGTCTGCTTGCAGTAGGAGCACTCAGTCTCAGGCTTAGGTCCAGATTTGGGTTTCTTCTCTTGAGCAACAACTTGTTTGCCGTTCTTCTTGAAGTTCCCCTTATTCTTCCCTTTACCCTTTTTCTTGAAACTGGTGGTCTTATTGACCATCAACACTTGATGCTCCTTTTTGATTTCTACCTCCGTAGCTTTTAGCATTGCGAAGAGCTCGGGAATAGTCTTGTTCATCCCTTGCATATTATAGTTCACCATGAAGCTCTTGTAGCTTGGTGGCAATGACTGAAGAATTCTGTCAATGACACTATCATCAGGAAGGTTAACTCCTAGTTGAATCAAGTGATTATTATACCCAGACATTTTGAGTATATGTTCACTGACAGAACTATTCTCTTCCATCTTGCAGCTGTAGAACTTATTGGAGACTTCATATCTCTCAATCCGGGCATTTGCTTGAAATACTAACTTCAACTCCTGGAATATCTCATATGCTCCATGACGTTCAAAACGTCGTTGAAGTCCCGGTTCTAAGCCGTAAAGCATGGCACACTGAACTATCGAGTAGTCATCAGCTTTGCTCTGCCAGACGTTCTTAACGTCATCAGTTGCATCTGCAGCAGGCCTGGCACCCAGCGGTGCTGACGTAATTCTTCTGTGCAGCAATGAGGATAATCCTCAAGTTACAGACCCAGTCCGTGTAATTGCTACCATCATCTTTCAACTTAGCTTTCTCAAGGAACGCATTAAAATTTAACAGAATAACAACACGAGCCATCTATCTACAACAAACATAGACAAGCAAAATACTATCAGGTACTAAGTTCATGATAAATTTAAGTTCAATTAATCATATTACTTAAGAACTCTCACTTAGATAGACAACCCTCTAATCATCTAAGTGATCACATGATCCAAATCAACTAAACCATGTCTGGTCATCACGTGAGACGGAGTAGTTTTCAATGGTGAACATCACTATGTTGATCATATCTACTATATGATTCACGCTCGACCTTTCGGTCTCAGTGTTCCGAGGCCATATATGTATATGCTAGGCTCGTCAAGTTTAACCTGAGTATTCTGCGTGTGCAACTGTTTTGCACCCGTTGTATTTGAACGTAGAGTCTATCACACCCGATCATCACGTGGTGTCTCAACACGAAGAACTTTCGCAACGGTGCATACTCAGGGAGAACACTTATAGCTTGAAATTTAGTGAGAGATCATCTTATAATGCTACCGTCAATCAAAGCAAAATAAGATGCATAAAGGATAAACATCACATGCAATCAATATAAGTTATATGATATGGCCATCATCATCTTGTGCTTGTGATCTCCATCTCCAAAGCACCGTCATGATCACCATCGTCATCGGCGCGACACCTTGATCTCCATCGTAGCATCGTTGTCGTTTCGCCACCTATTGCTTCTACGAATATCGCTACCGCTTAGTGATAAAGTAAAGCAATTACAGGGCGATTGCATTGCATACAATAAAGCGACAACCATATGGCTCCTGCTAGTTACCGATAACTCGGTTACAAAACATGATCATCTCATACAATAAAATATAGCATCACATCTTGACCATATCACATCACAACATGCCCTGCAAAAACAAGTTAGACGTCCTCTACTTTGTTTTTGCAAGTTTTACGTGGCTGCTACGGGCTGAGAAAGAACCATTCTTACCTACGCATCAAAACCACAACGATAGTTCGTCAAGTTAGTGATGTTTTAACCTTCTCAAGGACCAAGCGTAGCCACACTCGGTTCAACTAAAGTTGGAGAAACTAAAACCCGCCAGCCACCTATGTGCAGAGCACGTCGGTAGAACCAGTCTCGCGTAAGCATACGCGTAATGTCGGTCCGGGCCGCTTCATCCAACAATACCGCCGAACCAAAGTATGACATGCTGGTAAGCAGTATGACTTGTATCGCCCACAACTCACTTGTGTTCTACTCATGCATATAACATCTACGCATAAAACCTGGCTCTGATACCACTGTTGGGGAACGTAGTAATTTCAAAAAAAATCCTACACGCACGCAAGATCATGGTGATGTATAGCAACGAGAGGGGAGAGTGTTGTCCACGTACCCTCATAGAACGAAAGCGGAAGCATTAGCACAACACGGTTGATGTAGTCGTATGTCTTCCTGATCCGACCGATCAAGTACCGAACGTACGGCACCTCCGAGTTCAGCACACGTTCAGCTCGATGACGTCCCACGAACTCCGATCCAGCAGAGCTTTGCGGGGAGAGTTTCGTCAGCACGACAGCGTGATGACGGTATCGATGATGCTACCGACGCAAGGCTTCGCCTAAGCACCGCTACAATATTATCAAGGTGGAATATGGTGGAGGGGGGCACCGCACATGGCTAAGAGATCAAGAGATCAATTGTTGTTGTGTCTAGAGGTGCCCCCTGCCCCCGTATATAAAGGAGCAAGGGGGAGGGGCGGCCGGCCAGGAGGAGGCGCGCCAGGAGGAGTCCTACTCCCGATGGGAG